>NW_026606105.1:10052500-10245000 GCF_029834395.1 Sorex fumeus | reverse complement strand
CACAAAGTTCTGTGTTGACTGAATACTTGAGCTGTGCTTCATAAACTTACTAAGCACTCAACTCAGCAAAGTCATGCTGAACTATTACAGAAAATATTTAGTATTAAGGCAATTTCATTCCAAATAGAAATAATTCCTTTCTAGACGAGAACAAACATGTTTTTGGAACAATATGGTCATGAGAATGAAAGTGTATATTATGTGCATGTGTACATATACTATATATTATCTGTTTGCTTTCATCCTGTGTATTTAATTTGCATATAACATATAAAACCATGCTGAAATTCAATTGCTAAACTAAATTAAAAATGGGTTCATCTTACACAGGAAAAATGTATAACCTTTAGATTCAGATTTTAGAGAGTTCTGGACATAAATCATTTGCATTTCATTAGTTCTTTACAACTTTAACATCTAACTTTAAAGAGTTGAAAAATGTCTGCCGTTAATCAATGTGAATCAAACAAAAATTTTTTGTCCCTGGAGTCACTGCGTCTTTAGCAGGTTAATTAGCATAGCATGACAATGAAGGTCATGTTATGATCTTTTGCCTTATCTGTTTAAAATAATGTTTCTCAACAGTCCTTCAGTGTGGGAAAAGTTAGCTTCAATAGTGTCTAATTTACATAAATGATCTTATACTATTAATCTGCAAATTTAGATTTTACTTTCAACATGATATCTTTTGTAATACAGAGAAAGGGTGTTGTTTTTAATTATGCATGCTATCCTATAGTGTGCTTTCACCTGGTATCGTGCTCTTCAATGCTATATTTAATGTGACTGGAACATAAGGTCAAGGGAGAGAAATTCACAAGATAAGGTTAGCAAGGTCAACTAAGGACAATTTGTAAAGGTCATATGGGTTATGTAATGACACTTTGATGCCGTTGTGCTAATGTTATTGTAAAAGTCTTTGGAAATTCATCCACGTATACATTGCAGTTTGCCAATATTTATAATCTATTTTAATAAAATAAAAGCATGTAGGTTTTATTTTTTACTTAAGAAAATAGAAAGCATTTCGAAGTGATTCATCACGCATCCATGCGTGTGTGTATGTGTGTGAGTCTGTGTGCCTGTGTCTGTGTCTGTGTATACAATGGGTGACATTCCTGCAGGTACTCAAGGGATCAAGTGCCTCCAGGTGGAGCTGGGAATTAAACCTGGTTCTCCTCTAGGTAAAAAACATGCTTTGCATGCCCTCGCACGGCCGAGTCTGACAAGCTACCCATGGCATATCCGATGCCAAAAACAGTAACAATAACAGATCTCATTCCCCTGACCATTGAAAGAGCCTCCAATAAGGCACTGTTGGGAAAGACGAGTAATGAGAGGCTGCTAAAATCTCAGGGCTAGGACAAATGCAGACCTCCGCTCAAGTAAATCGATGAACAATGGGATGACAGTGATACAGTGATACAGTGCATGCCCTCAGCCCATTGAACTATTTTTCCACCTCTGTTTCTCAATGCTGAGTTTTGGTTCACACTCCATCATACTCCAGAACTGTTCCAGGCTCCACTCTTGTGGGAATTATGCAGTCAGGGATCAAACTCAGGCTCCAGCTGCAAAACACACACTTCAGCCCTTTGAGTAGTCTTCCCAGTCCCCTCAAATGATTGATTTTTAAAGTATATACTAGCATAAACTTGTTATCTAAAAATACCAACCGTCCTTAAGGCTTACTACAGATATTATATCCTTTGGGGAGACTTCACTGACTGTCCCCAGTAGAGTGGGGCCTTCAACTTCAGTTGGTGGTAGAAGCTTCTGTTATTTTACCTTCTTGTTATCATAAATGTGTTATTTATATGGGAGTATTTGACTCCCCATATAAATAACACACTGAATGTTTTTCTTCCCATCTTCTTTATTGACATTTTTATACACACATTACTCCTTATAAATGTCTAATGAATTGAAAAATCAGTAACTAAATGGACAATTGTTTGGATAGCAGCAAGCCACAAAGATTTTTTATGCCCTTTTAATTATTCAAAGGACAGGATTCCCAGAAAATAATTTTAAGAAAATAATTAAATGAAGACACAAACTGCAAGGTTTCTTTTGACAGTAAAACTTTAAAAAGGAAGCCAGTTTCAAATATTGACAAATGAGCATGTCAATAATGAGTTATGAAGTGCTTGGTACATTATTCATTTTAAAATATATTACAAAAAGTCAATAAAATATTATTTTAAATTAAAAAAATCAAAATATTTATATTCTCAACGTCTTTTGTTTACTTTTGGGGGGCTTCACATCCATGGTGCTCAGGGGCTAGTCTCAGCTCAGACTTGGGGGATGCTCTTGGTGGTGCTTGGGGTCAAACTGTTGTCCCCTGCAAGCAAAGCATATGCTCCAATCTGTTGAACTACCCTCTCTGTTCCACTGCAGAAATTTTAAAATTTCTGGTGTAAAATTCACAAATAGTTACATAACAGATAATACCAAAGCAGGTGCTGAAAAGATAAAAACCATTAATTTTGTTTTTCTATTGAAACCAACATATTTAAAATAGTCATTTAAATGAAAATATGTGTTTTATAAAAATTGAATTTATTTTTATCATTTTATTCAGAAACTTTTTTTTTTTCATTTTTGGGTTGCTGAGTCACACATGGTGTTGTTCTGACTCTGTGCTCAGGGATCACTCCTGAGGGACTTACAAGTCACATAGGGTGCTGAGATTGAACCCAGGTCAACAAGGTGTGAGAAAAATATGGTACAAGATGTATTATTGATCCAGTATTTATTCAGAATTCTTCATTGTGTCACTGTATTACTGTCATCCTGTATTCATTGATTTGTCCCAGCCCTGAGATTTTAGCAGCCTTTTCTTACTTGTCCTTCCCAATGGTGCCATATTGGAGGCTCTTTCAGGGTCAGGGGAATGAGACCTATTATTGTTACTGTTTTTGGTGTATTGAATATGCCACGGGAAGCTTTCCAGGCTCTACTATGCAGGCGAGATACTCTCGGTAGCTTGCTGGGCTCTCCAGAATTTTTAAAGATGAGTAAATATTGAGTTTTAATTGAAGTAGCTGTGGTTAACTTAAATCCTAGGAAGTACAACAAGAACATCAAATTGCTATGTCAGGACATCCCTATATTCAGGAGATTTGGCAACTGATCCTCATAATTGTGTTGATTTAAAACTGAATTATGAGGAGAATGAGAATTCTCATTCTTCCACTACCCAGCCATCGCCACACCCTCCAGGACGCTTTCCGGACCCGCGCTGCCGCGAAGCAGACGTGCGACACATCATAAGACACTAAATACCCATCTTACAAAATTGTCATACCGTATTTGATAGGGTTCAAATATGGTAACACCTACAAGGGTGATTAGAGGTCGCCCCAAAAGCCTCTATCCCTCTCGGAAAGACTGGCAAGCTACCGAGAGTATTCCACCCTCACGGAAGAGCCTGGTAAGCTATCCGCTGTGTATTCGATATGCCAAAACCAGTAACTACAACTGGTCTCATTCACCTGACCCTGAAGGCTTCACCGACATGGCAGCACTGAGAAGGATGAGAAAGGAGAGGCCGATAAAATCTCAAGGCCGACCTAGGCTGCCACAACAAAGGAAGACAAAAATAATCGTCTGTACTTTCAATGCACGTACACTAGCATCAGATGCATCCATCGAGGACCTGATGGTACAAGCACGAATGATCAAGTACGACATCATTGGTCTGACCGTGAGAATAAGGCACGAATCTCACCGTGCCGTTTTCGACACTGGAGAATTGTTCCTCGGAACATGCGATAAAAGAGGTGTTGGAGGAGTCGGTGTCCTTGTCAACACAAACTTGGCCAAGAGCATTGATTCGTTCGAATGCTTAACAACCCGAATCAGACGTTTACATTTGAAGAGATGTGGCTCACTGCCTGCAGTTTCTATCTTCGTTGTCTACGCACCAACATCTCATTATGATGAAAGAGAAATCGAGAAGTTCTACATGGAGCTGGAGAAGTTCTATGAAGAAGACCACACCTTCTACAAGATCATTGTGGGTGATTTTACTGCCAAGATAGGACCGAGAAGATCAGCTGAAGAACTTCACATCAGGACCCATGGCCTAGAATGGAAAGAACAGGGTGAGAGACTGTCTGAGTTCATCATGTCAACCAAGACCATTCATGGTAACTCACAGTTCCAGAAGGCAGAATCTAAACGATGGACATGGGAGTCTCCCGGTGGATGATTCCACAACGAAATAGACCACATCATATTCAATCGACGGTTTTGCCTGACTGATGTCGCTGTTGTCCCAAAATTTCGAATGGGATTGGACCACCGTCTCCTTTGTGCAAAATTCTACTTCACAGAGCGGAAAGAAAGGTCTGCAAAGTTCAAAAAGAGAACTCCCAGAATGACCACCAACTGGGAACTCTTTGGTACTATTGCGGCAACATGGGAAGATGCCATTGTTGACAACATTGACGAGGAATACGATCGACTGGTTCAGCACCTCCATCAATGTGCGAGGAACGCCAAGAGAGAGATAGCCACAAAAAATCGCCTATCTTCGAAAACTCTTGAGCTAATTCGCCAGCGTGGTTTGGCACATGCCTCAGGCAACCACAAGCTAACGACCGAGCTTGCAAAGCAGTGCAGAGATGCGATCAAGGAAGACCTCAAAGAGAGAAGAGCAGAAGTACTGGTAGATGCGGCAGAAGCCGGGAAAAGTATTTGTAACTCCCGCCTGTCCTTCGCCAACTACAAGATCAAGATGACTTCCCTCCGACATCCTGATGGATCCAGCACATCCTCCAGAACGGCAATGGAGAAGATTATCCATGACTTCTACTCAAATCTCTTCGATAGCCATGTCCACTTGCCGACATACCAAATTCCACAGGATGGATATGTCGTTCCCAACGTTCTCGCTTCCGAAATCAGAAACGCCATTTCGTCAGTAAAGAAACAAACAGCACCCGGCCCAGACAAGGTCAGACCTGAACACCTGAAGTACCTGCTGTCAGTACTCATCAATACACTGGCTTGGCTCTTCACTTGCTACCTGTCTGAATGCAAGGTTCCGTCCCAATGGAAAACCAGCAGGACCGTACTACTGTTCAAGAAGGGAGACATCCATGACATTGGCAACTATCGCCTGATCTGCCTATTGTCTGTCATCTACAAGTTGTTCACTCGAGTCATCCTAAATAGGATTGGCAGAACACTAGATGAAGGACAACCATGCGAGCAAGCCGGGTTCTGCAAAGGATTGAGCACCATCGACCATATCCACATGATAACCAAGCTCATTGAGGTTTCTTGGGAGTTCAAGATGCCGCTCTGTTTAACGTTCATTGATTTAAAGAAGGCCTTTGATTCTGTTGAGACGGAAGCGGTCATTGAAGCCCTAGCCAATCAGGGCATTCAAGCCCAATACATCAGGATCCTCCATGAGCTGTATTGCGGATTCACTACCAGGATCTCGCCATTCTACAAAGAAGTGATCGTTGATGTCAAGAGAGGGGTGCGACAGGGTGAAACCATTTCACCGAAGCTCTTCAGTGCCACCCTCGAGAACATCATGCGACGACTGGAATGGGAAGGAATGGGAGTGAAGATAGATGGTCGGCAACTACACCACCTCCGCTTTGCTGATGACAATGTTTTAATAACACCAAACATCAGCCAAGCAGCACAAATGCTGGCCGACTTTGACCATGAGTGTGGAAAGGTAGGACTACAGCTGAATCTTACGAAGACAATGTTTATGAGAAATAGCCTCGTTCCTGATGCCCAATTCACTCTCAACAGAACGACCATCTCCGAATGCAACAGCTATGTGTACCTAGGTCGAGAGGTCAACATGACAAATGGCCTGGCACCTGAGCTGCGCAGGAGGAAGAGAGCGGCTTGGAATGCCTTCAAGAACATCGAAGAAATAGCTAAGAGGACGAAGAACCTCCGGCTCCGGGCACATCTCTTTGATTCCATTGTTCTTCCTGCATTAACATATGCCTCAGAGACCTGGGCCCTACGCAAACAAGATGAGAACGCTATTCAGGTCTCCCAAAGAAGAATAGAAAGAGCTATGCTTGGAATATCATGTTTCACTCAAATGAGAGAAAGAATCCGGAGTTCCGAGATCCATTGACGATCAAGAATCAGGGATGCTGTCTCATTTGCCAAGGTGTCGAAAATCAGACGGGCTGGTCACATAATGAGATTTAAAGACGACCGCTGGACTAGAGCTCTTACCGACTGGATTCCACGGGATGTCAAAAGACCTCGTGGCCGCCCACCTACCAGATGGTCAGACTTCTTCATCAAGATCATGAACGATCAGTTTGAGGCCCTTCATGTTCCCGGAACGAACAGATGCCATTGGGCTACACTAGCACGCGACAGGGACAAATGGAGACGTTACTGGCACCCGCTCGAGCAAATCGACGACTAACGGGAAGTTAAGTGATTAAGTGATTAAGTGATGAGGAGAATAAAGACTGTCACTTCCCTTACATAGTCTAATACATGATTAGACTATGTGAGGGCTTAAGTTAAACTGTGTCAGTCACTAAATCTCTAAATAAGTTAATATAATTCCATTTGTTTTTACAAAGAACTTTTTTAAATATAGAACAAATATTCCTATATCATGTGTGCAGTGCTGCTATACCATGCCCATCACCACCAAAAGCTTTTAAATCTTGCATATGGTCTATTGGCATAGAAATATTTCTATGCAAGATTTAGAGGTTCAACTGTATTGAAAGCAATGACAACTTCTATTGTTTTACAATTATAGAAAAATGGGATATTCATGCTACTAGATAATTAGCTATAAGGTTATTTTATATCCCACCTTTCCCAAAGTTCAAAGAGAAAATTAAGGCAACCCCCCCAAAAAAAAGGTAAAACTTATGGTTTTCAATTCAATCAAAAAATTGGTAGGCATACAACAAAAAGAGGTAAAACTTACAAGGATAAAAATAAATTCATTTAAACCAACCCAGAACTAAATTAAATGTTAAAATAAGTAATTAGCAGTAAAACAGTTACTACTACTACAACTAAAGTTATAATTTATAGAAATAAAATAGCAATATGCTTTATAAAGTTAGTAAGTAATGTGAAAGATGACAAATAGACCAAAAAAAACAGAATATAAAAACTACAATGTATGACATGACAATTAGACTTCATTAAACTTAAAGGCTAGACCTTGCCAAATAAAAATTCTCTGAACATATACCAAACTGAGTCAATGAAACAAAGAGAAAAATTAATAATTTCATTGAAATAACCTGTGGAACTTTAGGAAAACATATTTATACAATCAATGTCCATAAAAGAGAAGACATAGAACAGAATAAAACAAATATTTAAATAAATGATGGTTTGTTTTTTCTAAAATTTGATAAAAAATTGCTGCTCAGGGGTATAAGTAATTAAAATTAAGACCATAAGTATAAGTAAATTTAATAAACCTTATAAACAAACTTTTTAAATTCGGTGATATAATTCTTCAAAGAAGACAGAAAAAAACATATATCCAGAGAAACAAAGATAGTATGATTATAGATTTATTCATAAAAACAATATGAGGGAAAAGACAGCAACACAATATTTTTAGTATATTAAGCAAAACAACTTGTCAACTTGTTAATCCAGTCAAAATTATTTCAAATTTTAAGGTAAAATAAAAATATTTCATAAAGGCCCTCCCGTTGATCGTCGATTTGCTCGAGCGGGCCCAGTAACGTCTCCAATGGAGACTTTGTTGTTACTGTGTCTGGCATATCGAATACTCTCTGTAGCTTGCTGGGCTCTCCGAGAGGGGCGGAGGAATCAAACTCGGGTCGGCCATGTTGGCCGCTTGTAAGGCGAACGCCCTACCCGCTGTGCTATCACTCCAGCCCATGTGAGGGCGATCTGGCTGCGACATCTGTCACCCCATTGATCGCCAGGGTTGATTCGGCTGATCTGGCTGGCTAGGCGGGTGTCCCCTTCCACCCTCACCGCTCCATGTGCGTCCCTCCCGAAGCTGCGCGCTCGGTCGAAGAGGACGGCCTTCCCCGATAGAGACGGACCAGTCTTCGGTCGAGGGTATACGAGTAGCTGCGCTCCCCTGCTAGAACCTCCAAAAAATATTTCATATATACAATATTTTAAAGAAACAGTAGTTGCATATCCACAGTGAAAGATTATTTAATAAAATAATTCAGGTAGAAGAAAATACATAGAAACATCACTTAATCACTTAACTTCCCGTTAGTCATCGATTTGCTCGAGCGGGCGCCAGTAACGTCTCCATTTGTCCCTGTCGCGTGCTAGTGTAGCCCAATGGCATCTGTTCGTTCCGGGAACATGAAGGGCCTCAAACCGATCGTTCATGATCTTGACGAAGAAGTCTGACCATCTGGTAGGTGGGCGGCCACGAGGTCTTTTGACATCCCATGGAATCCAGTCAGTAACAGCTCTAGTCCAGCGGTCGTCTTTAAATCTCATTATGTGACCAGCCCGTCTGATTTTCGACACCTTGGCAAATGAGACAGCATCCCTGATTCTTGATCGTCGACGGATGTCAGAACTCCGGATTCTTTCTCTCATTTGAGTGAAACATGATATTGCAAGCATAGCTCTTTCTATTCTTCTTTGGGAGACCTGAATAGCGTTCTCATCTTGTTTGTGTAGGGCTCAGGTCTCTGAGGCATATGTTAATGCAGGAAGAACAATGGAATCAAAGAGATGTGCCCGGAGCCGGAGGTTCTTCGTCCTCTTAGCTATTTCTTCGATGTTCTTGAAGGCGTTCCAAGCCGCTCTCTTCCTCCTGCGCAGCTCGGGTGCCATAGAAACATAGGTCTATACAAAAAATTAGAGAGGATCAGAAAAGAGTTATTTTTGTTGTATTTAAAATATTGTCTCCTGCTCCCGCTGTCCTCACTGGGGCCCCTTGGAGGAGGGCGGGTTGAGTTTCCCTCCCCGCCCTGAGCAGAGCCCCTGCAGCTGAAGACCTCCAGAACCAGTCAGAGCCATGCTTAAGATAACTCTCCACACATTCGGTTGAGCCTCATGCATGAAGGAACCGGCAGAGAAACCCAGGTGAGAAGGACTCAGGGCTGAGATCTCCAAGCCTGCTCAGATCAAGACTGAGCCTCCTCCAACCAGATCCCGTCTTCCAGTAGCTAGGAGTTACACCCACCACCTGCCCCCGGCGCTGTGTTATCCCATCAACGGCCAAGACCCCAGGACTATAAAACCCAGCTCCAATGTGGCCGCCCGACCTCTTATTGTCTAGTTCTCACTCTTGCAGAACTCGACAGGCGACCGAGTGTATCCTGCCCGCACGGCAGAGTCAGGCAATCTCCCCGTGGCATATTCAATATGCCGAAACCCAGTAACAATGATGGGTCTCATTCCCCTGACCCTGAAGGAGCCTCCAGTGTGACACTTGCTAAAATCTCAGGGTTAGGGCGAATGGAGACGTTACTGGTGCCTGCTCGAGGAAATCAATGAATAACAGGATGACAGTGATACAGTGACAGTGAAAATATTGTCAGACTCAGAAGGAGAGAGACAGACATAGGATGACTGCACTAATGTGTGGGATGTAAGAAACATAGTATGAGACTAATTATCCAAAGACAGAAAAAGCAAAGGCCAGGAGAACTTGTCTATGGTTGGGAGCTTGCCACAAGTGTGTGTGGGGGATTGGGGGAGGGGAGGGAGGCAGAAGTGATGTTTAGGAATAGAAGGCAGTTTACATTAGCCAGAATCTGGAAAAAACCCGAGTGCCCAAAAACAGATGACTGGTTAAAGAAACTCTGGTACAGGAGGTCTGCTCCATGGCTTGGAAGCCAGCAGCACATACTGGGGGAAAAGGCAGCTCAGATAGAGAAGGGAACACCAAGTAAACGATGTTTGAAGGACTTGCTCGAGATGCAAGATGTGGGCTGAAAGTAGACTATAGACCCAACACGATGGCTGCTCAATACCTCTATTGCAAACTACAATACCCTAAAGAAAAGAGAGAGCAAAAGGGAATGCCCTGCCACAGAGGCAGGGTGGGAGGATTGGGGGGGGTCATTGGTGGTGGAAAATGTGTAGTGGCGGAGGGATGGGTACTCGATCATTGTATAACTGAAACCCAAGGATAGAAGTTTGTAAGTCTACAACTGTACCTCATGTGTTTCACTAATTAAAAAAAAAGAAGTAAAAAGAAACTCTGGTACATCTACACAATGGAACACTATGCAGCTGTTAGAAAAGATGAAGTCATGAACTTTGCACGTAAGTGAATCAACATGGAGAGTATCATTGTAAGTGAAATGAGTCAGAAAGAGAGAGACAGACACAGAAAGATTGTACGCATGTGTGGAATGTAAAGTAACAGAATAGGAGGCTGACACCCAAGAATAGCAGAGGTAAGTACCAGGAGGTTTCCTTCATGGATTGGAAGTTGGCCTCACATGCTGGGGGAAAGGGCAGCTCAGATAGAGAAGGGAACACTAAGTAAGTGTGGTAGGAGAACCCACTTGGGATGGGAGATGCGTACTGAAAGTAGACTATAGATGGAACATGATGGCCACTCGATACCTCTATTGCAAACCATAACACCCAAAGGGAGAGAGAGAACAAAAGAGAATGCCCTGCCACAGAAGTAGGGTGGAGGGGTGGGGAGGGATGATGGGATTGTTGGTGGTGGGTGGTGGGCACTGGTGGAGAGGTGGGTACTGTAGCATTGAATGACTAAAACACTAGCACAAAAATATGTAAATCTATAACTGTACCTCATGGTGATTCACTAATATTTTTTTTTAAGGCAGTTAGGATAGAGAAGGGACCACTGTGACAGTGATAGTTGGAATGGTCACTCTGGACAAGAACTGAGTGCTGAGAGTAGGGAAAGTAGCTTTTAGTACCTGTATTGCAAACCATAATTTCCATATGAAAGAGAGAGAGACAGAGAGAAGAAAAGTGTCTGCCACAGAGGCTGGCAGGGGCGAGAGGAGTGTGAGGGAAACTGGGGACAATGGTGGTGGGAAATATACACTGGCCAAGAGAAGAGTGTTGGTGCATTGTATGACTAAAACCCAATCCTGAACAACTTTGTAACTGTGTATCTTACAATGATTAGATTTTTAAAAAAAAAAGAAAGAAAAAAGAGAGAAAGAAAACAAAAAAACCACAAAATTAAATTTAAAAGAAAATATTTATCCTTAAATTTTTATGCAAGTCTTTAAAGGAAAATAATAACATGTAATGTTGAATTTAAACAGATACAAAAAATAAAATATCCAATTCCATTAATACACGATCATGATCACGACCATCCTGTTTTTCGTCGATTGCCTCGAGCAGGCCCCAGCAACGTCTCCTTCCTCCTAGCCCTGAGATTTTTTTTTTAAAAGTACCATATTCAAGGCTCTTTCAGGTTTAGGAGAATGAGACCCATCATTGTTACTGGTATTTGGCATATTGGATACGCCACAGGGAGTTTGCCAGACTCTGCCATGTGGCAGGTTACATTTAGTAGCCTGCCAGCTTGTCCAAAGTAGGAATGAGATAATAAGATGTTGCGCAGCCGCAAATGCAGTCGCGCTCCTGGGAGCTGTGTTTTATAGTTTCTGAGTCTTGGCAATTGATGGGATTACACGGCGCCAGGGGGCCAGTTGGTGGGTGTGACCCCTGCCTACTGGAATTTGGAGGATCTGGGTGGAGGATGCTCAGCCCCAATCCGAGCAGGCTTGGAGATCTCAGCCCCAGGACCCGCATGCCTTTGTTCCTCTGCCGGTACCTTCATGCGTGTGGAGAGTGGTCTCAGCATGGATGGTGGTGGCTGGTTCTGGAGATCTTTGGCTGCTGGAGCCCTGGTCGGGGAAAAAGTATTAGTAACTCAGTTTAATATTTCTACATAATACATGAATATTGATTATTTTAAGTTAGCAATAAAAGCTATAAATACTAAAAGAGCAAGATAAATATTAAGTGGCAAGTCAATTAAAGTTAAAAAGTGAATAATAAAGTAAAAATCATGAAAGAAAAGAAACAGAGAAAAATAGAAACAAATAATAAGATAATATAGTTAAAAATAGTACTAACTATATTATATTACATTAATTATAAAGAACTACTTATGTACGTTCATAGATAATTGTTGTTATAATGGATAAAGCAGTAATATCCAATAAAGTTTTCTGCATTTTTTACTCTTTTCACTACAAATAAAAGATAAAGTGCACTTCAAATACAAGATAAGAAAGTCAAAGCAAGTGCATGAAAAACCAAGCTAATTTCAAGGAAAGTCAGAGTGGCTATATAAATAACAGAAAAAGTAAAATAAATTCCAGGTCAAAGTGTATCACATGCAGAAGAGTAACTACATAATGTAAAAAGGGCAGTTTCATTAACTGTACATAACTATCCTAAGCATCTATATATACATATATACATATATATATATACATAGTTTCAAACTATATGAAGCAAACAGTTACAAAACTGCAAGGAAAATAGGCAGATCTATAATTACATCAGTTTCCAATATCTCCTTATTTCTGACAGAAAATATAGATATATAATTACTAAGAATATAGAAGATTTTCATGTCCTATCAGTCAACTTTTAACAGTTACAAAACAAAGTATTTGGCAATGGCTGAACACACATTCTTTTCAATAGTACACAGGACATTGCAAAGATAGAACATATTGTATTCTAAGAAATGAGTAAAAATGTATACTAAATTTCTAAAGATCAGTTGAAACTATATGTATTCTCTAATAACAAAGAAATTAAATTAAGAATCAACAATAGAGAGATATCTGTAACATCTCCAAATTTTTGCAACTAAACAGCCAATGGATAAAATAATATATCACAAAAAATTAGAAAATATGTTTAATGAAACAAAACACAGTACACAGGATGCCAAAATTTCTGGAATGCTTCCAACATAGAATTCGTTGGGGGGAACATTTCTGAAACTAAACATTTCTAGTATTTGATGTGAAAAGCAAGTTAGTAAATCATTTATCTTAATTCTTCTTTAAGAAACTGAGAAGGAAGACAAATAAAACCTAAATGAGGTAAAGAAATATTAAGGCCAAAGTGACAATCAATAAAATAAAAAGCAGAAAACAGGAAAATCAATAAGTGTAATAAATTTGAGCAACCTCAGACAATGAAAGAAAGCATAAATTATAAATATCATAAATGAGGATGTGGCATCACTAATTATATACAATGATAAGAAATGTCATAGCTTTAAAACTTTAAGGCAATAAAGTTAAGCATTCGGATCAATTGGACAGGATCTTTTTTTCTGTTGTTTTTATTGAATCATCGTGAGCTACACTTACAAAGTTTTCATGGTTAAGTTTCAATGATCAAACACCCATCCCTCCACTAATGTACATTTTCCACCACTAATGTCCCCAGTATCCTTCCCACTCCCCCTGGCTCTATGGCAATTTCCCTCTTATTCTCTATCTACTTATGAGCAGTATGATTTGCAATACAGATAATGAGAGGCCATCATGTTTGGTCCTTAATCTAATTTCAGCACACATCTCCCATTCTGGGTGATCCCTTCAACCATCATTGACTCAGTGATCCCTTCTTTATCCCAGGTGCCTTCTCCCCCAGTTCATAAGGCAGGCTTCCCACCATAAAGCAATCTTCCTGGCCCTGTCTCTACTGTCCTTGGGCATTAGAATCATATTATTATATTTTATATTCTACAAATGATGAACATGATCTTTGAATGGCATATATTAATGTCCACTCATAAATGGCATGTATGGTCTAATATCTATTTAAAAGTTAAATTAGTGTTTTAAAAAGATCTCACATGAAGGAGGCTGGAGCGATAGAACAGTGGGTAGGACATTTGCCTTGAACATGGTTGACCCGGGTTCAATTCCCAGCATCCCATATGTTCCCCTGAGCACCACCAGGAGTAACTCCTGAGTGCAGAGTCAGGAGTAACCCCTGTGCATTGCCAGGTGTGACAAAAAAAGCAAAAAAAAAAAATCTCACATGAAAACTCCAAGCTTAGTGGCTTTACTGGGAACATGAGTCAGTCATTTGAGGAAGAAATACAGCAGCACATCCAGACACACACACATATTTATTTACAACGAACATATATTTCTCACCTCTAGAGGCTGGTAAGTTCAAATTCAGATGTTAGCAAGCTTACAGGTTTTATTGTGAGTTCACTTCTTTTGGCCATGAGTGGTCACCATCTCATATATTCCCATAAACTCTTCGTGGACAGAGAGAAATAGAGGAAACAAGATGGGGAAACAAATATATTTAAGAATCTCTGAAGCCTCTTTTTTTGTTGGTTTGTTTGCTTGTTTCTTTGTTTGGGGACCACACACAGTTGTGCTCGGGCTCACTACTGGCTCTGCACTCAGGAATTACTCCTGGCAGTGCTCAGAGACCATATAGGGTTCTGGAAATCTTACAAAGGTATGCCCTGTGCAATGAAAGCTCCTTAACTGATGTACATGCTCTCTGCTGTTGTCTCTTTTAATTTTTTATTATTTTTAGTTTGGGGACCACACCTCACTGTGCTTAGGGCTTACTCCTGGTTCTGCACTCGAGAATCACTCCTGAATGGCTTTAGGGACCATGCAGAATGCTGGGAACAGACCCAGACTCAGACACATACAAGCAAACACCCTAATGACTGTACTCTCTCTCCAGCCCCGATGTCTTATTTTCAAGAAAATCCTATTGGAGGTCCCATCTGCATGACCCTATCTGTATCACTGTATCACTGTCACCCCGTTGTTCATCGATCTACTCGAGTGGGTGCCAGTAATGTCTCCATTCATCCCAGCCCTGAGAAAAAACCTCAGAAAAATCTCAGCAGCCTCTCCTTACTCATCTTTCCCAAAGCTGCCATATTTAAGGCTCTTTCAGGGTCAGGGGAATGAGGCCCGTTATTGTTACTGCTTTTGGCATATTGAATATGCCAGGGGGAGCTTGCCAGTCTCTGTCATGTGGGAAGAAAATACTGCATTGCTCTCTTCTGGGAGCTTTGTTTTATAGTCTCCGGATCTTGGTTCTTAATGAGATTACATGGAGCCAGGGGCAGTTTGTGGGTGTGGCTGCCAAGCTACTAAAAAACTGAGAATTTGGGTGGAGGAGGCCCAGTCCTAATCTGAGTAGGATTGAAGATCTCAGCCACGGGTCCAGCATGCTTGGTTTCCTCTGTTGATTCCCTCCATGGGGACCTTATATGTTCCTAATTATTTTGTAGATTAGAGCTCTCAGTATATAAATTTGGGGCAGGCAAAAACATTCAGTCCATACTGCTTCCCAGCTCATTGTACAAAATAGTATTACCCTAATACCAGAACTAGATAAATTCAACCAATTTAATCTTCATGAACATCAATGCCAGACTTTTAAAGAGTTTTAGTTTTAGCATGACAGCATATGTATGTATTATCTACAATTAGTGATCAAGTGAAATTATCCCCAGAAGTCAGAGTAAATTTATTATTTAAGGTTGATCAATGCAATTCAGCATATTAATAGTTCAGAAAAGAAAATTTCTGATAATCCCAAGAGATGTACAATTGTATTTGACCAAATTCAACTGCTATTTCTACTAAAAAATGTGGCACTAAGATTTGAAAGGCATCTAACAAGGTCCATCTATAAAAAGACTCATTACTAATTATGATGTATTATTATTTGATCTGATTAAAAGACTGTAGTCCGTTACTGAAGTTTATCTATTGACTCAAAATAGGTAAACTTATTTTATATAAATCATACTTAAATGATGCTAGAGAAGAATCATGTTATAAAATCCCTCATATGGAAAATTCTTTTTTGTTCTATTTTTTCTATTGATTATTTGATCAACACCTATATGTTTCCATTGAAAAGGGCTTGACCACAAGTGCACCAAAATATTGCATTTTAAAACAAACTCAATTATGTTTTCCTTTCATCAAGACAAATAGGTGCCCCTGCTTGTCAACAATTTTCATCCTATTATCTTCAGTGACATTGTTCTGTCAACAATTCATCATCAGAGCTTGTTGTTTTAAGAACTTTCACAGTACCGTAATTTTTATGTACCAACAGTATTATAATAACTTATTTCTATGTATACTTGGAAATCTTCATCCTAATTATTGTATTTCTTCTGCCCAATTAACAAATATCCCTGTTACTTACCACTCTTGTCTTCTGGAACATTTTACAAACGTTATTTTCACGAACTGATCAAAAGAATTAGCAAGAATTTTTAACATGATAGTGTCACCAGCAGAACCTGAAGTCTCGCTAAAACTAAAACTGGAAGAAGCTATTAGTATGTTTATTTTTATCCTTTTGGAGGTGAGACAACAGAGAGATGTCAATATAAAGAGCTGACAGAAGTACTAACTGGACTTGTTAATGCAACACAAATGAAAAAAAATCAGGAGTGACTTCACAGCATACAGAAAATAAAAAACAAAGAAATCAGGGCAAGTGATTTAAATCCACGGAGAAAGCCGGGGTACAAATAAGGTACAGACAAGAATCACAGTGTCTACAAAAATAGAGGAACTTGGGACTAAAAGGTCAATGAAGCACTGGAAACTTCATGTTTACACAAAAGTGGAGAGGATGCTCTTATAGGAATAAAGTCTAAAAAAGTATTCCCAGATTGAGACACTGTTTGCAGAGAACTGGACCCAAGTTTCTGTCTGAAATGACTAGTTCTCATTGAAAGCTGTTTCGCTTTCAATTGTTCCTACACTGACACAGGTCCCCCAAACCCATCAAATATTTTCTAAAACAAAAAGCATGTTCCACATTTGTATTGATTTATAATACTGTCAATAACAGTTTTATGCACCACCACCAGAGTACCGACTTTCCTCCACCAGTGTTTCAGGCACTCCTTCTATTCCCCACCCCACAAAGTGATTTCAGTTCCATCGCCTTTGCCCCAGGAAGCAAGTGACAGGTTTATAGAATGAGAAGAGAGCAAGACACATAGTATGTCTTGGTCTTTGAGCCAATCAAATCCAAGCCAGAAATCTTTCCTATTGCGATTTTTCACTCCTACCTTATCTTGGAACTTTTCTTACTGCCTTGAAGTGTTCTAGGTATCTCTTTTAAGACCCCGTTACTGGTTCTTACTTGTTCATTCCCTGATTCAGTTCCATGGATGATTGGTGGAAATTACCAATCTTGTACGATGGGTTATAACCTTGCATATCCTTGCTGTACTCAGTCTGATCTCTACCTCAAAGTAGCAGTAAATGTCACACATGGACAAGTGTATTGTTTCGAAGACATTTCTAAGACTATCAGGAAAATAGTATCAAATGTGCTTGGTAGGGAGAAGTTTGACTGTTAAAATATTACGAATATAGGAATAAAGTTTTGTTTTACTTCTTAATAGGTTTATTCCCTTTGCCTTTTTGTTTGTTTTGACATTTGGCAATGTTCAGGGGTTACTCCTGGATCTTCACTCAAGAATCACTCCTGACAGTGCTCCAGGATTTATCTGGGATTGAACCTGGGTCTGCTGCATGCAAGCCAAGCACCTTGCTGTCTGTACTATCTCTCCAGCCCAGGAAAGAGTTTTAATAGTGTGTCAGCGCACACTCTATACACGAGGGTGAGAGCGGGTGTAGAACTGGTGTAGAAGGTCATAGCTAAAAGTTTACTGTTATTGATGTACCTGTATTCATTTGTATAAACTGAATTCCTGAATAAACTAGAAGAATATGAACCAGTACAAGAAAAGAAGCTTTGAGTTGCAGAAGTTAATGACACGCAGAAAACTTAAAGAATCTCTGATATCTCTTTAATAAAGTCCCTTAGTCTTCAGTGAACACCAAATTTGATTCTTTATCTTGTTATTTTTGTGAGTTCTGTTCACACTTGATGTTATCATAAAACCTATTAGGTAATAATTTAGAGGAACATCTTTATGGATGTACTATTGGCATCTAGGTCATTAGGGATATAGAGCTATAGTTTTTCTTTTTAGTTATTCTCTGACTGTTTTTGGTATCAGGATAATGTTTTCCGCACAGAAACTGTTTGGGAGGTTCCCATTTATTTCACTTCTGGAAGAGCATGAAAAGAATTAAAATTAAGTCTTCTTTTGAGGTTTGAAAAAACTCACTAGTAAGCCCACCTGTGTTCAGGCTTTTGTTTAGGGGTGGGTGCAGACTTTAGATTATAATTTCAATTTCCTTGAAAGTAATTAGCATGTTCAGGTGTTTTTATTAACTCTTGGTTGAGCCTTGGAAGGGTGTAAATTTTGGAAAAACTATTCATCTCTCCTAGGTTCTCCAATTTCTGGGATAAAGGTTCTCATACTAGTCCCTGATGACCTTTTGAATTTCTGTGGTTTCTGTTGTAACATATCCACTTACATTTCTAATTTGGTTTATTAGGGCCTTTTAAATCATGTTACTATTTAATAGAATATAAAGAAAATACAAAATGTGTTAAGTATGGGTTGGAGAGTTCCTTCTTTCTCTCTTTTTTTCTTTCTTTCTTTCTTTCTTTCTTCCTTTCTTTCTTTCCTTTTGACTCTAATGGTACATCAATCTTTTTTATTTTTCAAAGAATCAGCTCTTGGTTTTATTAATTATTTTTTATTTTTTAATTTTTGTTTTATTTCTGCTTTAGTTTTATTATTTCCTTCCTTTTTCTTGCTTTGAGTTTCCGTTGTTAATCTTCTAAACTGTGTCGTTAGGATAGTTATTGGGGTCCTTTTACTTCTAATAAATGCTTAAATTGCTATGAACTTGCCACTCAACATCATTTTTGCTATCTCATATGTTCTGGTAACTCACATCTTAATTCTCCCTTGTTTCCAGGAAAATTTGGAATCTTGTTTTCTGATTTCTTTCTCAATCTGCTGTTTGTTCAGGAGTAAGTTGTTTCATTTTCAAGCTTTGTGAGTTAAGGGAGTAGCTGATACAATTTTTCTTCTTAATTTTATGGCAATACGTTTTATGACCCAGCAAGTGGTCTATCTTGAAAAATGCTCCATATGCACTAGAGAATGATGTTTTATTTTGGGGGGTAAATGAAGGACTCTATGTATGTTTTCTATTCCTATCGCTCCCATTTTTTCCTTCAAAGCCAATGTTTCCTTCTTGAATCTTTGCCTAGTTATCTATCCAATAGTGATAAGAGAGTATTAAAGTCTCCAGCCTCTGTTGTGTTTCTGTCAATATCTTCCATCAGGTCTATTAGCAATTGTATTAAATATTTTGATGGTCCATCATTAGGCATGTAGATTTTAGGACATATTTCAAATATAAATGATGAGTTCTTCAAAGGGCCGGAGCAATAGCACAGTGGTAGGGCGTTTGCCTTGCACGCAGCCAACATGGCTGGCCCGAGTTCAATTCCTCCGCCCCTCTCGGAGAACCCGGCAAGCTACCAAGAGTATCTCGCCCACACGGCAAAGCCTGGCAAGCTACCCGTGACGTATTCGATATGCCAGACACAGTAACAACAAGTCTCAAAATGGGGATGTTACTGGGCTCGCTCGAGCAAATTGACGAACAATGGGAGGACAGTGGACAGTGTTCTTCAAATTGTATAAATATTTTGATCATTAATAAATAATCACTACTGTCCCTTAGAATATTTTAAATTTGAAGTCTATGTTGTCTGATATAAAGTATGGCCATCAAATTATTTTTTTTATTAAGACACTGTTTTACGAATCTATTCAGGGTTGAGTTTAGGTGCACAATTTTCTGGCACCCACCACTGATTTCCACCACCACTGCTAATTTCCTTCCACTAATGTCCCCAGTTTCCATCCCCAGTCATTTCAGGATAGTGTCTGCCTATTAGTTTCCAGCCTTGGACTTGGAGCCCATGTATTTGCTGACTATTCCAATGTGTCTCTTGTAAGCAGCAACAGAAAGCTGGGTTCAGTTTTCTGATTCATCCTGTCATTCCATGTTCTCTTGTTTGGTGAGTTGAGGTCATTGGTGTTAAGCAAAATTTTGAGATAAAAGAATTTACTGCAATCAATTTGTGTAAATCATTCATGTTTGTGAGGTTTGTCTTATTTTTTAAAGAAGCCCCTTTAGTGCTCTCGCAAACTTGGTTTCAAAGTCATGAATTTCCTAACTGTTGCTTGTCCCTGAAACTTTATAACATTCCTACAAATATAAATGATAATCTAGCTGGGTAGAGTACTCTGTGAGATGGTCATTTAATTGAGATATTTTGGTTCTCTTTGTTTTGGTTGGTTGGTTAGTTGGTTGGTGGGTGGGTTGGTTTGTGGGGCATACCCTAAAGTGCCCAGGGCTAACTACTGGCACTGTGCTCCGGAAGCACTCCTGGCAAAGTCGAGAGACCATATGCAATGCCAGGGATCAACCCCAAGTTGGTTGTATGCAAAGTACTATCCACTGTACTATCTCTCCAGTCCCTTCATTGAGTTTGTTAAACTATATCCCACCATTTTCTTCTTGCCCATCTGATTTCACCTGATAAATCTGCTTATATAAGCTCCTTTGTATGTAAATTCATTTCTGGATCTTGCTGATTTCAATATTCTTTCTCTGCCTTTTTCAGTTTGATTGCAGATGTGCCTTGGAGTGTTTACATTTGGGTCTATTTGGGCTGAGCCACTTAGGATCTCTTGAATCTGTGTTCATCACTTCCAGAGTCTCAACTCTGGAAATTTTCCTAATTAAAGTCATTCCGGAAGCTTAACTCAGTCAATCTGAACCAATGGTAGCATTTCCTTAATCTTTGCAAGAATGAGGGTACTGGTGTACTGACTAGAGGAATATAGAGAGGTGGGTAAAGCACTTACCTTGCTGACATAGGATCCCTAGAATTCCACCAGAAATCATCCCTCAGTGAGAGATAGCGCTGAGCACACAACCAGATATGGTCCAACTCTCCTTCAGCTCCACCCAAAAGAGTAAGTTTACTAGGCCCATGTATTGAATTGCAGATCATTCAGAATTTGCAGCCACAGTGTCTAAGGAATGTGCTTTATAGTATTTCTTGGTTTCTTCCACAAGGCAATTAAAACTACACTTAACTGCACAATGATTCCCTAAATGGTATTGGAAGCATGGATGCAGCAAGTTTCTGAGGCCAGACTAAATATTTAGAATGATTCATGACATCTAATCACTAAAGTTTCGTCTTTTTGTTCAGATTTCTCATATTCTTACATTTTCTTATATACTCATACATTTCTTATATTTTATTCATACATCTTGTATATTCTTATATATTTATAAAACTGAAAAATATATAAAATTGAAAAATATACATCTGCAGCGAAGTAATGAATTGAAAATATGTCTAAAGAAAATTTTTTGTCTATCAAGGGTCAAAAACTGCCAGAGATCACAATATTGTTTTTCCTTTTAATTCCAAAGTGGAATGAAAAATAAGTAAAATCTACTTTATACAATAAATCTATTTTAAAATGATTCTTTTATAAGAAGAAGGCAGGACAGAACCATGGAGGGGAATATGTTAGCCTTACAAAAACAAAGGAAACACTTGCAGTAATCTACTTTTTATGTCTAAAATATATTCATTGCTGAAGCCTTCTCATGAACAGGAAAGCAATACAGGGTTTTTTAAAAATTTTCCCATATTTTATTTTTTTAAAAAAGTAAATTAATTTACATGTAGCTTTAGTCACATTTAAGGCATATATAGGATATAATTCTGAAACCTTTATATAATGTTCTAATGTGGGGTTGTCACATTGCATATCTGGAGTACCATATTTTCCCTTTATTCGGTCTATATGCATTAGCTCTTTACCATTTCTTTAGTATTTATTACATTTGCAAACTTAATTCAGCAAACATATACCTCAGCCTTCCACTCCCTAGGCACCACTATTTTACATTCTGCTTGTTGTTGTTTTACAAGTTCAACTATTTTAGATTTCACAAATATAACTGATAACATAGGGTATGTTTTTCTTTACCTGCCTCATCTCATTCTGTCTGATCGTCCCAGGGCTACTAGTTTGCTGCAAATGGGAAGCAACTGTGTGATAAAAAGGGAAACTTGAATGAGATTGGCAGTACAACCATTAAGTCAAGCAATATGGAGTTTTCACAAGAAAAGCACTTACACAAGTGAATATGTAAAATATAAGGAGTATATAACCAAAGAATCTGAAAGCAGTAGTCTGATGATATATGCACATTCATGCTGAGCACAGCTTTAAGAACAATCTATCTGTGGAATCAACCCATGTGCCCATCAACAGATGAATGAAGACTATTTGATATCTATAGACTGTGGAATATTAGTCATCCACGGAGTTCCTATTACAAAGCTGATATTGCTATCTGATTTAAAGATTTGGTAGACCACACTATTAGCCCATATGGACCTGAAATGGTGTTGAAGGAAGTTTTTTTTAATTGTCACTGACACTGTCACTGTCCTTCCTTTGTTCATCGATTTGCTCGAGCGAGCCCAGTAACATTGTGAGACTTATTGTTACTGTGTTTGGCATATCGAATACTCACGGGTAGCTTGCCAGGCTTTGCTGTGCGGGCTAGATACTCTCGGTAGCTTGCAGGGCTCTACAAGAGGGGCAGAGGGATCGAACTCAGGTCCGCCTGGTCGACTGTGTGCAAGGCAAATGCCCTACCACCTGTGCTATCGCTCCAGCCCTTTTTTTAATTACTATTCAAATTTCCACTGGTCCCCTCCAGCAAATCGATAAACAATGGGAGGACTGTGACAGTGACAGTGTTTTCTCTTTCTTCTTTATTTAATTCTGGGGGTTGTACAATCATAAAAATTTTTTAGTTTCTGCAGGTTCCCCAGTTTACTGGCTTAATATTTTTCATAGTAATCTCTTAAAGATCTTTTGAATTTTTGTGGTATTTTCTGTAACTTTTCCCCCTTTTTTTAGTCTTATTTAGTAAAATCTATTATGTTTTCTCTTTTTCTTCATGACTTTAGTTGAGTTTAACAATCTCATTTATTACTTTTAAGAAATGACTACTGGTTTTATTAGCCTTTAACATTATTTTCTTTGTATGTCACTTACTTTGCTGTAATTTTTATTGCTTTCTTACTACTGTGAATTTCAGTGGTTATTTTTCTAGTTTTTTTTTAAGATACTAGCTTAGATTATTTACATGATTTTTTTCCCTTATATAAACCTATATGCTATGAACTCCCATTTTGTACTGGTTTTTACTGTGTTCCTAAGATTCTGATAGGTTATATTTTCTTTCTCATTCCTTTCTAGGAATGTTGTTGTTGTTGTTGTTGTTGTTGTTGTTTTGGGACCACAACCAGCAGTACACAGGGCTTCTTTATTGGTTTTGTACTCAAGGATCACTCCTGGCAGGGTTCAAATGTGTTGCCAGAACCAGGTCGGCTATGTACAAGAAAAGCACCTTATTGGCTGTACTGTCACTCCAGCTTCTCCAGGAATCCTTTCATTTTTTTCCCTCTGATTTGTTCTTTGGCCTAATAGTTTTCAAATGGTATGTGATTTAGTCTCCAAATATTTGAGTTTTCCCCAGATCTCCTTTTATGGTTCATTTTTTTATCTTCATAATATTATGGTCTAAAAATAAACTTGATTTCTATTTTTGTGATCTTACGGACACTTATTTTGTCTCCAGTATTGTGATCTATTCTGGAGGAATGTTCTATGTGCATCAGAGAGTAATTTGTGTTTTAGTTTACGGGGCTGGTGATATCCATAAATTTTTCATTAATCCAGTTCTACCAATTCCTCACCTAAAGTTGCTATATTTTGTTTGTTTGGTTTTTGTTTGTTTGTTTGTTTTGTTTGGGGGGCATACCCAGCTATGGTAAGGACTTACTCTTGGATATGAGTTCAGGATTACTCCCTGAGTGATACTGGTGGTACTCTGGTGACCACAAAGGGTGCTGGGGATTAAACCCAGATGAACTGTGTGCAAGGCAAATGCCCTACCCACTCTACTACCACTCTGGCCCTAAAGCTGTTATTTTCTTTATTCTGAGTATCTGTCCAATGAAAGAGTAGTATATTAAGTTTTCCTGCTACTATTTTATTGCTAATGATACAGCTTCTCTAATCTTTCAGTAGTTCCTTGAAGAGCATTGTTTCCTTTATTTGATATATATAGAGAGAGAATGAGAGAGATCTATATATATCTATATAGATCTGATAGATCTATATAGATATATATAGATAGATCTGATAGATCTATATAGATATATATAGATCTCTCTCATTCTCTCTCTATATATATATCAAATAAAGGAAAAATCTAAGTCCTCTTAATGAATTGATTCCTTAATATATTGGTATCCAACTCTATCTCTTATCACCTTTTTTATTCCCTTTATTTCTCTAGACTAAACTATATCCTCCTCATCCTCGTCCTCCTCGTCCTCCTCATCCTCCTCGTCCTCCTCCTCCTCCTCTTTCTTCTTCTTCTTCTTCTTCTTCTTCTTCTTCTTCTTCTTCTTCTTCTTCTTCTTCTTCTTCTTCTTCTTCTTCTACTCTGATGTTGATCTTTTGTGGCGTGATCAGCTTCTCTTTACTTCTTTTTGCTTCTTCTAAGTATTTGTCTTTGAGACTACATTATACTTTACATCAGAATTCAAAACTTATTTTCCTTTATATATTTAAAGCAAGTAAATCTTGAGTTCATTCTGACATACCTTCCATTCTTTTGATTCTCTCCCCCTACCTCCCATTTTACTTTTTTAAAAATGTTTCTTACTGCTTCTGAGTTGGGTTGAATTAACTTTTATGCAAAAATCACAAGATATTTCTTGCAGAACTGATTTTTGAAACAATGGATGCCTTAGCTGTTGTTTGTCTGAAAAATGTTTTTATCACTTCTTCAACTATGAGTGATAAATTGCCAGGTTAGAGAATTCTTAATTAGAGGTCGTTTGCATTGTAGATTTTAGACATGCAATGCCATCACCTTCTGCTCTGAGGAGTTTCATTTGAGAAATCTGATGTTTTATAGAGATTTTTTTTAAACATAAGACAGCTTCTAATGCTCTTGTAATGAAATCATCTCTTTCTTTGGATCTTAATGTTTCTAATTACGACATATCTTGCATTCTTCTACTTGGTTTATTTTGTTTGAAACCTTTTGAGCTCCCTAGATGAAAGCATCCATTGCCCTTCTCAGAATGGGAAAGCTTTTATTATTTCTTCCTCAATAATTCTTACCCTTCCTCTCCTCCTGAAACCCTTGTGATGCAACGTTTCTTCTATGCTGAAAAGTCTCATTTTTTTATTAAAATTTTCTTCTCTTCACAACTATGACTTTATCACCTTGCCCTAGAGGTCATTGATTCAATTTTCAGCTTCTTTCATCTTGCAGCTGAGTCTCATTATTGTGTTTTTCCATTCAGCTACTGTACTCTAAAGTTTATTCATTGGTATTTAGAAGTTTTTTTTTAATACACTCTCCAAACTATTGATGCTCTCTTCAACTTATTTCTTTATTCTACTGAACACCGATAGGTTTTTTGCTTGGAAATCTTTCTTAGCGTATCTAGAACAGTTTTGTGCGTTTGAAGACTTTCCTGATACTAGTCCCTAGTCACCAATGAGCGTGAGTTCTTTCTTCATTCTGCCTCAGGGCTAGTGATTGAGATCTGAGTATGAGCTGGCCTGAGTGATAATCAAGTCTCACAAAATCAAGTTAGTAATCTGTTCTGAGTCTTTTTTCTTTTTTTTAATTTTCTTTTATTTTATAAAGTAGTTCACAATATTTGATTACATTTCATATTCAAACACCAATCCCACCACCATTACACCTTACCACCACCATATAAGGGTGTTTCCATTCCAATGCCCTATCCCTGCCCAAAAGCAGAACTGAAATAATAAAATATTTCCCGCTAAGGTTGGTTGCCTCCTACTTTAAATCCCATCAAATGTGGTGTGGTACTCTTGGACTGTGGGTAGAATGTGCTTTATGAGGTGTCCTTAGGGAAAGGTTCATTTGTGGGAGAAACTCAGTTTGAGCATGTGGAGAGTGGCCGTGAGCAGGGCAGCAGTTGGATTCTGGAGGTTTTCAGCTGCTGGGGCTGGGTCCCTTGGGGCGGCAAGGGATCTCACCTGCCCCCATCTGGGGCTCCCCGAATGAAACAGCCTGATGTGGCATCCGGCAGCGTGGTTATGGCAGGCATTGTGTTGCTCCTTTCCAGGAGAGAAGGACGTGAAATTGTTCTGAGTTTTTATGGGTCAGATCAACCACTGGGAATCTGTGGCCACAAGATCCCCCAAAGCAACCACAACATAAAGGACTAGCAAGTCGGAGCTCTGGTCTGAAGTGCAGAGCTGCTGGTGTCTAGCAACAGCTATGAGGTCAAAGTCTGACCACCTGAGCAATGAATAGAAACTGCGGTCATATGCACCCAGTAACATCTGCTCAGCAAGCTCATCTTTATAGCTACTTAGAGATTTGCTTTTGCCAGTGCCTGGCTACAGTTGAGGAGGTAAGGTTTAGCAGACCGGGTTGCATGCTAGGTTTCTGGCAGTCAGGGACACCTTTCTCACCAGTTTCGAAGGACTTTGGTGGCACTGACCAGAGAATTTAGGTTTGTACATATCCAAAGGTGCTTTAAGCCAATTTTGTTCAACCTTGGGTGGTTACGCTCAAGATAACACTATTCCATGGTGTCTGAGTATTTCCCTCCGAGTGCCTGGATGGTGGTTAGGGCTCAGTTGTCAGTGCTTGGGAGTCCTCCCTCTGCCATGCTTTTGCACAGATCAGTAGCACTGCACTGTCTTCCCATTGTTCATCGATTTGTTTGAGCGGGCAACAGTAAGGTCTCCATTGTGAGACTTGTTGTTACTGTTTTTGGCATATCGAGTACAGCACAGGGAGCTTGCCAGGCTCACTAGGCGCCTGACCTAGTGAGGCTTGGGAGGCCATGCAGGGCCGGGGATCAAACTCAGGGCCCCGCACCTGTTGTGTGGCAGGCCTCAGCCCTTCGCTCTTGCCTTTATGTTGACATAAAACCTGTGTAGTGAACTGGAGCAATGGCACAGCAGGTAGGGCGTTTGCCTTGGATGAGGCCAACCCAGGTTCGATTCCCAGCATTCCATATGGTCCCTTGAGCACCGCCAGGAGTAATTCCTGAGTGCAGAACCAGGAGTAACCCCTGTGCATCAATGAGTGTGACCCAAAAAAACGAAAACAAAAAAATACCTGTGTGGCGACCCAGACTTAAGAGAAGTCTGGGATCTTTTTCACTGCACTGCTTTCTGGAGTTGAATATTTGTGCAGGCGGTTGGGTCCCTCGCTAAAAGGAAATGCTTTAGGAAATGCAGCATACTTGCTAGAAGAGAACAGTAGGCGAGGGATGGCGGATAACACTTGCTTTGCCCTGAGAGGCAGAATGTCTGCGTTCAAATTCTTCAGCGCCTCACAGCAGACACCGCTCCCCTATGTTGAATCAACTTGATGTAACAACTTCTTCAGAAGGTCCCCTGTTGGCTTTGGCCTGCTCTGTTGAATCAATTTATTTTAACTGGGTTTCTCTCTGAGGATCTCCTTTTTATTGTCTTCTGAAGAAATCTGAGTTTATATAAGCATGCCCTTCAGGATCTGTAAATCCCACTCTGAAGAGTAGTTGTAAGTAGTTTCGATTGCTGCATACCTAATACTACAGCTGTAGAAGCCACAGGTAGTGCCAGATGATCTCGCAGTTTCTATGGGTCAGAGGACAGAGCTGCGTACCCAAGGTTGATATTAAGGCACAGGCCAGATCACAGCCTCCTCTGGAGCATAGGATGCACTTCTAAGCTTATTCTGTTAGACTGATTCAAATTTTTCTAGGACTGAAATCCTGGTAATTCGAGGGAAATTATACTCATCTTCTGAAGGAAGTTCTCAACTCATAGCAGCTAGCCCTCCCCCATGAGCTGTTCATTTTGTTTGCTTTCTTCCAAACCCTGAGAGCAGTGATTCCCAGCAACTGACCTTTGTCAGAGTTCACTGAGTTGATCAGGTCCCCCCAGGATCATTTCCCTCCAATGACTCAAAATCAACAAATTTATTTTTAACCTACTCACTGTGCTGGAGCGATAGCACAGCGGTAGGGCATTTGCCTTGCACGCAGCCAACATGGCCAACCCGAGTTCGATTCCTCCGCCCCTCTCGGAGAGCCCAGCAAGCTACTGAGAGTATCTCGCCCACACGGCAGAGCCTGGCAAGCTCCCCATGACGTACTCAATATGCCAAACACAGTAACAACAAAGTCTCCAATGGAGACGTTACTGAGCCCACTCGAGCAAATTGATGATCAACGGGAGGGCCTTTATTTTACTTTACTTTACTACTCACTGTACCAGTAATTCATTTGCTCTTCACAATTCCTGTAATGATATAGAACATGGATAGTAGGGGTGGGAATGAGGGACACCTAAGTACTCTGACCATCAATAGTCAAGGAAAGGGCTGGAGAAATAGCACAGCGGGTAGGACGTTTGCCTTGCAAGCAGCCGACACGATTCAATTCCCAGCATCCCATATGGTCCCCTGTGTATCGCCAGGAGTAATTCCTGAGTGCATGAGCCAGGAGTAACCCCCAGTGCATCGCCGGGTGTGACCCAGAAAGAAAAAAAAAACACAAAGAAGAACACAAGGAAAATGCAAAGTTATAAGAGCTTGTGGTTTTAAACATTTTCCGTGAAAATATTATTGAAATGTATAAGCTTGGGGCTGAGAGACAGTACAGTGATTAGGGTGAATGTTTGGCATTTGGTTTTATCCCAAATACCATATGGTTCCCCCAAGCATCACCAGATGCAGCCCGGTGACCTGGGTATTATGCAGCAGCCAGGCATCCTTAATTCCTTGCATTAAATCATTGTCCAGGTTTGCCAAGAATCACAGTGGGGTACCCAAGATTCCAGAGCACCACTGGAGAAGTAACCCATTCCCAGCCTGCCAAAATGCATAAGGTTCTATTTATGTTAAATTACACTGATTCTATGGCTTCCCAAGGCCTTAATTTCAGAGCAGAAAAGATCATTTGTCCAAAGAGGAATTCTGATAGCTAATCCCAAAATAACAGAGGTCTCTAATCACTTTGTGGCCAATCCAAACTCCGAAATGTTTTCTGCTGTGGCGTTGCCAGATTGCTGGAAGTGTACTCATTACAGCCAGTAGTTATGAGACTATGGAACTGTAAATAGAACAGAACACTTAATCTTATGACAAGTTCAGGAAAAGTCAGGCTCTGAGACTAACAAAATTGACACACAGTACAAACATGCACGACAGTATCTATAACTCAGAATATAGCGAGGTTTGTGAGAGTTTACTTTAAAACCAAGTTTACTTTGAAACCAAAAGACCAAACACACAAAAAATAAACATTACATAAAATGCACTGCAATCATGCAAATCATAATTATAGAGTATATGGGACACATAAGAATTATTGGGGGAGCAGAACCTAAAGGTTATTATAGTGGATAAGGCCTTGACTGCACCAGTCCAAGTTCGATCTCCAATATTCCATATGGTCGCTTGAACCCACCAGGAATGATCCCTGAGCTCAGAGGCAGGAGTAAGCCCTAAGTACTTCCAAATGTTTCCCAGAAACAACAACAAAAAACCGGAAGAAGTTGTTGAAAATTTGAAACTTTTTAATTCAGCTTGAGGTACAATCTAAAGATAATGAAGTTCCATTTTGTTGTATTAAAATATATATATATATATATATATATATATATATATATATACTCCCATCTCACTGAAATGAAGAAATATCACCAGAGTTTTAATGAATTTTTTCTTTTGTTCTTTCATTTTGGGGGAAATAGTACACCTAGTGGAGCTCAGGCTTACTACTGGCTCTGTGCTCAGGGATCATTCTTGGCAGTGCTAGGGCGACCATATGTGGTTCTGGGGATCAAACACAGGTCAACTGTGAGGAAGCCAAGCACCTAACTCATTGTATTATTGCTCCAGACCCGTGGATTTTCTTCTAACATCATTAGTTTGCTTTCAATTCGTCATAGAACTACAACGGAAATTGCAAAAGAAAAAAAAATTCAGAGATGTGACATCTTTTCACTTTAAGTCTCAAATAAACTTTTTCATTAGAAAAAATTTTAAATAGACTCTCCTTACTGAAAATGACAGACAGAGACACACTGTAACAGTTACAATTCTTTGGAGCAAGTAATAAGCAAATGAGGGTATTTATTATAAGGATGGTGAAGGATAATCTTTGAAAAATATATGAATAAAGTTCTCATCGAGATAGAGAATAAACACACATTGAAGATTTTATTTAACTCGTTAATCAGAGAGGGCCACAGCATGTGTTACAACTTGCTAAAAAGGGATCTCAAAAAAAAAAAAAATCAAACATTCGTAGCCAAATAAGGAACCCTGAAATACATTTACAAATGCGTGTAGTTACTCTGACATGAAATGAATCAACTGGATCTTTGAGCAGAGAAGCAAACTCTAGGCTATTTTTGTACTCTGCCAAAGTACAATCCTTTTGTGAGACCCATAGAGAAACAGGGGAATTATTTCATATTAACATTAATAGAGAACATTGGATGTTCCACTCAATTCTATCAATCGGCTGAAATTGATGTAGAAATTGTAAAACCAAGCAATCTTCATCGATCTAGTTTTACCAGTTCTGGGATTTCATCTGGATTAAGACGTGAGTGCATCTGCTCATTACTTGTTATGAAAACTGCTGTTATTTCTTGTTTTTAACCTTCTAACTTCATCCTTTTGTACACTCAGATTTACAAATCTTTTTACTCAACTTTACCTTTCACAAAGACCGTCTTCCTGTTCCAGATTTGCTAACAGAAGGGGACACTGTGGAAACATCTTGATAATTGAGACATCGTTAGTCTAATTACTTACATCACACCCCTGCTTCACCTTCACCCTCCCCCATTTCTTGGAGAAGCATCTGCTAAATGTCAGTAGTTAAGATGTGTCAGACAGAATCCAGAACTGCATAGCTTTGTTCGTTGGGAGTCAGCCAGAGAGAAGAGGAAGAAAAATATTTCTTTCAAATTCTTTTTTTTTTTAGTTGTTGTCTTGATTGTATTATACAGGGATAGAAGGGTCTAACAAAATCTCTAGAGAAAATACTTGTATTCCGATGAGTGTGTGTGTGAGACAGAGAAAGATAGAGAGAGCGAGCAAGAGAGAGAGAGAGATGGATACAAAAAGAGAGATGGGGATATGTGGAGGAAAATGCAGGATATTCTTGGCATATTCATATGACTCTTAATGAGTTAATGGCCCTATAAATAGGATATTAGGGTGGAAAGATAGCACAGGGGCTAAGGCACTTACCTTGTATACGGCTGATCCTGGTTTGCATATGGGCTCTACATTATCACAGAATATAGACGTAAACTCTGAGTACTGCTGGAAGTGGTCTCAAAAGCAAAACAAATAAATTAATGTCATGGGATGTAGAGCACTGGAGATGTATCTCAAAGTGCATCCTTTGCTTATATGAGGCCTTGGATTTGATTTTCAGCAACACAAACACACACACACACACACATACATGCATATACACACACATGCACACATATACATACAATCATACACAAACACACACATTTATTATGGAAATGGAAAACATAGATACAAAACTAGCAAGCCACTTTATGTCCCCATAGAAATTTTAAATGTTAATAAATTTTAACTAAATTGTTACTGATCTGGATGTCAAAGTCATGTATATATCTATTTGGGGATAATATCTATGAGTAACTAGCAATATTCCAAATTATGCAAACTATTTATAAAATGAAAAGATGACATGAAAATGGTCCTTCTTCTCATCTCCATTAAGTGTTTCACTCAGTTTTTTATATGTGGAATAGGCCTACAATCCACAGTGAAACCAGAAGTTTTCCTTTAGTTCCTCATAGGAATGACTATATTTCACCAAAGTAATTAACATTCAGTACCCATAAAAGCTTAAGTCTTTCTGGAAAAAAATATGACCATGCTTTTTTTTAAATATAAACATTTTATTTTGTAAGTCAATAACATACATGTTCAGCATTGTAGAATAGCGGTTCTCAACTTAGCATGCCCCTAGAGTGGTATGATTCCATTTCAAATCTATCATTTCAGAGTACTGAGTGAAAGACCCACTCTAAGAACTCCAAAGCTGATTCTCATCTATACTAGACCCCAAGAATTCCAGGAGAAGGCTTTGTCTCCCTCTAAGCTTCCATGCCTGTCTTATAGCAGTCATCATTAGAAAGTGGATTTGCATGCTTCTGGACTACTCTAAAAACGGGGAATACAGAATTGTTTGAGCATTACTAATAAAAGGAAAAATTGCATGTCTGCGTTATCCTGGAACAATGAAAAAAGCGTAAATAGTTAAGTGTACATTACTTACCCTCTAGCTAAACTACCATTAACTTTGACTATTATACGGATTCTTGTTTCTCATAACTCTCTAATTTAAATCAGAACTGGTGTCATAGTACAGGGGAAGGTGGTTTACCTTAATGCAGTAAATCCTAGTTTATTCCCTGACACTAACAAAACTAACCCCTTAATACAGAGACATGAATAGTCCCTAAGTACTGTTCCCTAAGTTTAGGAAGAGAAAGAAGAAAGAAACGGAAAAAAGGAAGAAAAAACCTAATCATGTTGATGTCTCGTAAACAAAATAACCATGAGAATGTGTTAAGTTAAACATGTAGTTTTGTGCTCATTGAATACTAAAGTTAACTTTGCAGATGAAAATACAGTTTTTTTAGTTTCAGAGATTTATACGTGATGGAAAGATACAGAGACTTGGGGGCAGAGAGAGAGTACTGTGTGTAGGGCACTTGCTTTGCATGTGTCTGATTCAGGTTCAGTTCCAAGCATTCCATATGGTCCCCCAAGGATTGACAGGAGTAATTCCTAAGTTTAGAGCCAGGAGTAACCCCTAATAATTGCTGAGTGTGTCCAACAAAACAAAAAAATAAAAATATATAGAATCTCTTAAAATTTGATAAATGTCCATCTCATCATCACAATTAAATGAAAAACTAGATGGTAGATAGATTGATGGATAGATAAATTTACATACATACATACATACATACATTGGGCTGGAGCGATAGCACAGCGGGTAGGGCATTTGCCTTGCACGCGACCAGCCTGGCAGAGCCAGGTTCTATTCCTCGACCCCTCTCGGAGAGCCCGCAAGATACTGAAAGTATCTCGCTCACAGGGCAAAGCCCGGCAAGCTACCTGTGAAGTATTCAATATGCCAAACACAGTAACAACAAGTCTCACAATGGAGACATTACTGGGCCTGCTCGTGCAAATCAATGAACAACAGGAGGACAATGCTACATACATACATACATACATACATACATACAAGGCTGGAGTGATAGCACAGCGGTAGGGTGTTTGCCTTGCATGTGGCCAACCCAACCAATCCAAGTTCAATTCTTCCACCCCTCTCCGAGAGCTCAGCAAGCTACCGAGAGTATCTCGCCTGCACAGCAAAGCCTGGCAAACTCCCCGTGATGTATTCAATATGCCAAACACAGTAACAACAAGTCTTACAATGGAGACGTTACTGGGCCCGCTCCCGCAAATCGATGAATAAAGGGAGGACAGTGACAGTGACATACATACATACATACATACATACATACATACATACTGACTCAGATTTCCAAGAATCTAATCAAATATTAACTTGGAACTTTAACTGTTGACATTTCTTAGTCCAATCTTAGGCCAGTTACTTGATAGTAGCTGCTCTCAGATTAGTTAGGTGTAGCAGTTTTCAGCTATCACTGCTCTGTGCCAGAAAGAGTGAAACACGGGTTTCTTTTTCAGACCTGCCCTGGCTGTTTGTACTTCTTTGATCTTCACCTACCACCAATGCTTTGAAAAGTGATACAAAGGAAATCATTTAATTGATATAAAGATAAGGCTAAACGTCCTTTTAGCATGAAATAACTACTGGTTTTTCCATTTTCCCAGTTTTCCTTTCTCCATATACTAGATATGTTTCAGTTTACTTTATAGAAAATAGATGGAAACAAGTGTTGTGGCATAGTGTGTAAAAATAAAGCCCAAATTAGGACTCAGGTTTGCTATCATTTATTACAATAGTTTTTCTTTTTATTTGATTGCCTGCCAAGTTTTACTTGGATAAAGCATTATTCCTCAAGGACAGCTGTAAAAGTCAGCAGTTCTGCAGAACAAGAAACATTTTGGTGCTCTATAAAACAATTGTCTTTAATTCAAAGTTTCCATTAAAAATTTGATCTTTATAAATAGCAGTACTCCTACATTATAAAAAAAGAAAAAAATTGATGTTTAATTATTTTCCTATAGTTAAATAACATCCTTTAGAACTTTGCCAGTTTATGAGACATTCTATCCATATCTCACCTGCATGGCAGAGCCTGGCAAGCTCCCCGTGACGTATTCAATATGCCAAACACAGTAACAACAAAATCTCCAATGGAGACGTTACTGGGCCCGCTCAAGCAAACCATATAAGAAAGGTCTGCATTTATTTTGGGGGCAGAAAAGGCTTAGGACTGCACCCCATTATGCTAAGGACTTACTCCTGACTCTGAACTCAGGGATTACTCTTGGTGGTGCTAAGGCTGGGAGGATACTTTTGAACTGCGGATGAAACCTGGGTTAGAACCTGGGTTAGTCATGTGCAAAGCCAGTCAAGGTCTTCACTTATTTTTAAATTTAGATAGTACAGCAGGAGGGGCACATGCCTAGCACACAGCTAATCCATCTCCAGTATCCCAGAGGGTGTCCGTAGTCTGCCAGGAGTGATCACTGAATACAGAGCCAGGAGTAAAATCTGCATGCAACTGGGTATAACCCCCCAAAACGAACACCACCAAAAGAAAGATCAAAGTGTGAAATAACTTATAAATCTTGTGGTAACAAACACTAAAATTACATTCAAAACTAAACAATTAAATTGACATTAATCATCTCATAGGAATAGATTTTACCAATAATTTGATAGTATTGTGACATGCTAATTATGACCTAAATGGCTTTTTTTCATCTTTTCTCTTTTGATGACAGAATTTAATGTTTTGATCTTTCATTTATAATATAATAAAGACTTAGGGGACACAATCATATCATCTTCTACATCCTTACTTCCTTTAAAATTTTATGCTTGTATGGTTCCATTGCAAAATGGTTCTATAACTACATATGAACCTTTTGAAGTAGAAGTATAGGAGGAAACTTGCAGTGTAATTCTTATTCCCTAGGAATAACTCATTGATGCAAATGTATTTTTATGTTTCCTGCTACCAGATCAATGAGCAATTATTATGGGTGTTACGTGACTTACTTAACCAGAAACATCAAAAACTGTCAAGTAGAGGGCTGACATCAACTTTCACAATGAAAGAGGTTCTATTTGAACCAATTTATGAGCTTTTTAATTTTAATATGTCATGGCTTTCCTTGTGTTTATAACTGTTTCTATAAGTGCTAAATTGCTAATTGTTTAAGTTTGTTTGCGATGTTATGACAAAAATTTCATACACTAGGTGACATTTATTTCTCATGGTTCTGGAGGTGAAAAGTCAAAGATCAAAGTGGCAATCGCTTCTGGATTGGTGCAAGCCTTTGCTAATTCTCTTCTTGTGAGCTCACATGCCATAAGAATGGGAGTTATTTGGAGACCTCTTTTATTTGTTTGTTTTGTTTGGGGGCCATACCCAGAAATGTTTAGGGGTTACTCCTGACTCTGCACTCAGAAATTACTCCTAGGGATGCTTTAAGGACCACAGGAGATGCCGAGGATCAAACCCAGGTTGGCTCTGTACTGGTAGGCAAGTACCCTTCCTGCTGTACTATCATCTCTCTGGCCCCTGGAGATCACTTTTATAAGAGCACTAATTCCATTGGTGAGAAGTCCATCCTCATGACTTAACCTTCTTAAAGGATTCACCGTCAGTATTATCAGTATTTAAGGAAAGTGAGAATTTAAAAATATAATCTTTGGTGAACATAAGCCTCCAGTACATAACAATATTTACAATTAAATATTTAAAAGGGGTTGTTTCTAATGGCTTTAAGATTATGGGAGTCCTGGGACACCTGAAGTCTGTTTGTTTGGTTTTTTTCCTGAAAAATTCCTGAATTGTCTTCATTTCAGCAGACAGGATGTGGGATCACATGAAAGAATATGCAAATTCACAGAAAAGTAAAACTCAATGCTAGACTTTTTTGTGTGTGTGTTTTGACAATGCTCAAGGCAGTTTAGGGTATACAGAAGTCAACAGTCAACGCTCTATTAACATAAGAATGTAAGCTTTCCTGGCTAAACTCTTCTTGATTCGTCAAATTCAACAGGAATCTGTGAGTTGCTAAGAATTTTGCTTTGCTACCTGAGAACTTGGTTTTTTATGCTGTCAACCTATTGTTCCCCATGATATCCCACCAAGTTCTGTCTTTCAGTTACTCAAAGCACAATTTCTAAACAGTTAAACAGTGTGTTAGGGAGAGATGGACAACATATTTTTGAGGGACTATCAAGAGCATCACACCCCCCATCTGGTCCCCTGGCGCTGTGTAATCCCATCAACGGCCAAGACTCAGAGACTATAAAATCCAGCTCCCGGACGAGAACAGTGCAGTCTGCCCCCGCGCCTGACTGTTCCTCGCCGGGGCCCGTTGGAGGGGAGCGGGTTGAGCTTTCCTCCCCGGCCCGACCAGGGCTCCGGCAGCCGAAGACCTCCAGGACCAGCCACCACCATGCTGAGACCACTCTCCGCACACCTGAAGGTACTGGCAGAGGGACAAATCCACATGGGTTCCGGGGCCGAGATCTCCCAGCCTACTCGAATTGGAGTCGAGCATCCTCCACCCAGATCCTCCAAATTCCAGTAGGCGGGGGTCACATCCACCACCTGGCCCCCTGGCGCAGTGTAATCCCATCAGCGGCCAAGACTCACAGACTATAAAATCCAGCTCCTGGAACCGCGCGGCTGCATTCGCTGCCTTGCGACATCTTATCAGGACATCTTTTTATGACATCTTATTATCTCATTCCTACTTTGGACAAACTTGCAGGCTATTGAATGTAGCCTGCCCACACGGCAGAGTCTGGCAAACTCCCCGTGGCGTACCAAATATGCCAAATACCAGTAACAATGATGGGTCTCATTCTCCTAAAGAGCCTTGAATATAATCTTAGGGCTAGGATGAAAGAGACGTTACTGGGGCCTGCTCGAGGCAATCAATGAATAACAGGATGATGAAATGAAAAAAATGAAAAATCAAGAGCATTAGGATCAACCCTTGGCAGTGAAATGCTCCAGTAATAGCATACTTAGCTTTTACCAATTTGAATTGAGAACTTACACCAGAGAGTGTCTGAATATCCATTGTATGCATGATTGTATCCAAAATGTTGACTATACATTGACATGCAGATTTTCCTTTTTTCTGTTGGAGTCCCTGAGATTTAGAAATTTTTGAATATCTAGTGCACAAAGATGACTTAACAAAAGAGGAAAAAGGCAGTCTGAGGTAAATATCTAAATATCGGGGATAGAAAATACCGGGGTCAAAACCAACCTGGAGAAGAGAAGGAACACATGGAGGGTGCGGGATCCCGGAGGAAAAAAAAAAAAGAAAAAACAGGTTCCAAAAAGAGCCGAGAGCACCGGCAAGTTCCAGATGGAGTAGGTGCCGCATCCCGCCTCCCCCAGATGGAACCCCGGTGACCAAAAGCCTCTACAAACACAGCTCGAGTATGCGGGAACGAGGACTCTTTCTCAAATCTGCCGGACTACACCTCCCAGGTAACCTCTGATTCCGGAAGTCACGCCCACAGCCCGCCCCCCAGCGCCATCTTTGAAGCGTTCAGCATAAGAGAAGGAACACATGGAGGGTGCGGGATCCCGGAGGAAAAAAAAAAAAGAAAAAACAGGTTCCAAAAAGAGCCGAGAGCACCGGCAAGTTCCAGATGGAGTAGGTGCCGCATCCCGCCTTCCCCAGATGGAACCCCGGTAACCAGAAGCCTCTACAAACACAGCTCGAGTATGCGGGAACGAGGACTTTTTCTCAAAACCGCGTGGCCGCTTACACGGCCGCGCGACATCTCTCTATATACAAAGTGATCAATGAGAAGTAAACGACCCAATCTTTCTCCCTGAAAATCAGAGTTAAGTTTGGAGCACGGCCACAGCCCCAGAAACACAAGGACTTAATGCAGAACCCAGCAGCTTAGAGCAGAAAAGTGAACGGACTATGAGTTAACCCAGGCCATCATTTCTGCCCAGAGGGGAAAGGGTGTTGCCTCATTCGCCCTCTCTTCTCTGGAAAGAAGGATGGCGGCCACATGGGAGCCTTGTGGACAGCAGGTATGAGCCGGGGGTGTGGGGGGCGACTAAAACCTCATGAGAAGGGGGGCATTCCGGTCCGTCCTTCACGCCCTACCGAGGTCAACAGTTGCCCCCCACGAGCGGCTCCCCAGCACGGCCACAGTCCCAGAAGCACAAGGACTTAATGCAGAACCCGGCAGCTTGGAGCAGAAAAGTGAAAGGACTATGCGGTAATCCAGGTCATCAAGTCTGCCGGAGGGGAAAGGGTGTTGCCCCATTCGCCCTCTCTTCTCTGGAAAGAAGGATGGCGGCCGCATGGGAGCCTTGTGGACAGCAGGTATGAGCCGGGGGTGTGGGGGCGACTAAAACCTCATGGTCCATCCTTCACGCCCTACCGAGGTCACCAGTTGCCCCCCACGAGCGGCTCTCCAGCACGGCCACAGCCCCAGAATCACAAGGGCTTAATGCAGAACCCAGCAGCTTGGAGCAGAAAAGTGAAAGGACTATGCGTTAATCCAGGCAATCATTTCTGCCCAGAGGGGAAAGGGTGTTGCTCCCTTCCGCCCTCCTCCCTCTGGAAAGAAAGATGGCAGCCACATGGGAGCCTTGTGGACAGCAGGTATGAGCCGGGGGTGTGGGGGCGACTAAAACCTCATGGGAAGGGGGGCGTTCCGGTCCGTCCTTCACGCCCTACCGAGGTCACCAGTCACCCCCCACGAGCGGCTCTCCAGCACAGCCACGGCCCCAGAAGCACAAGGACTTAATGCAGAACCCAGCAGCTTGGAGCAGAAAAGTGAACGGACTATGCATTAATCCAGGCCATCAAGTCTGCCGGAGGGGAAAGGGTGTTGCCCCATTCGCCCTCTCCTCTCTGGAAAGAAAGATGGCGGCCACATGGGAGCCTTGTGGACAGCAGGTATGAGCCGGGAGTGTGGGGGCGACTAAAACCTCATGGGAAGGGGGGCGTTCCGGTCCGTCCTTCACGCCCTACCGAGGTCACCAGTTGCCCCCCACGAGCGGCTCTCCAGCACGGCCACAGCCCCAGAAGCACAAGGGCTTAATGCAGAACCCAGCAGCTTGGAGCAGAAAAGTGAACGGACTATGCGTTGATCCAGGCCATCAAGTCTGCCGGAGGGGAAAGGGTGTTGCCCCATTCGCCCTCTCCTCTCTGGAAAGAAAGATGGTGGCCACATGGGAGCCTTGTGGACAGCAGGTATGAGCCGGGAGTGTGGGGGCGACTAAAACCTCATGGGAAGGGGGGCGTTCCGGTCCGTCCTTCACGCCCTACCGAGGTCACCAGTTGCCCCCCACGAGCGGCTCTCCAGCACAGCCACAGCCCCAGAAGCACAAGGGCTTAATGCAGAACCCAGCAGCTTGGAGCAGAAAAGTGAACGGACTATGCGTTGATCCAGGCCATCAAGTCTGCCGGAGGGGAAAGGGTGTTGCCCCATTCGCCCTCTCCTCTCTGGAAAGAAAGATGGCGGCCACATGGGAGCCTTGTGGACAGCAGGTATGAGCCGGGAGTGTGGGGGCGACTAAAACCTCATGGGAAGGGGGGCGTTCCGGTCCGTCCTTCACGCCCTACCGAGGTCACCAGTTGCCCCCCACAAGCGGCTCTCCAGCACGGCCACGGCCCCAGAAGCACAAGGGCTTAATGCAGAACCCAGCAGCTTGGAGCAGAAAAGTGAAAGGACTATGCGTTAATCCAGGCAATCATTTCTGCCCAGAGGGGAAAGGGTATTGCCCCATTCGCCCTCTCCTCTCTGGAAAGAAAGATGGCGGCCACATGGGAGCCTTGTGGACAGCAGGTATGAGCCGGGAGTGTGGGGGCGACTAAAACCTCATGGGAAGGGGGGCGTTTCGCTCCGCCCTTCATGCCCTACCGAGGCCACCGGTTGCCCCCCGCGAGCGGCTCTCCAGCACGGCCACGACTCCAGAACACAGAAACCAATTTCTTAACTATCTGACTTTCAGTAGAAATACTTCCAGGGTCAATAGGTAAAATAGCAGAAATCCAAAACCAACATTTAATTCTTGAACCCAGCTGTAGAAAGCAAATCACTTCACAATGCTTTTTCAGCATGTCTGATTTGGGGGGGTGGGGTAAACTCTAAATAATAGTGGTGAATCTTTTATTGAAACAATGAATCTAATTAAAGCAGATAGAGTGTTAACTAGAATTCATCTGCCTCACAGGGACGGGGAGGGGTGGGGGGTGGGGTTTTATTGGGGTTCTTCATGGTAAAAAATAAGTATTGGTAAAGGGAAATGTGTTTGATATTTGCATGACTGAGACATAAACCTGAAAGATTTGTAACCTCTCCCACAGTGATTCAATAAATAAATAAATAAATAAAAAATTAAAAAAAAAAAACCAACCTGGATTAGAATCTGGGCTCTCCCTCTTACCAACTGGTTATTTTAAAAGTTGATCAAAAGGTTACTTTCCTCCTTGTTCCTTAATTCTTTCCCCTAGGAAATAGAAATAATAATAATAATATGTACCTCTGAGGGTTTGGGGGATATTTGAGTGAGTATAATAGTAAAGTCTTGAAACAATGTTTAGTATATGTCAGTGTTACATACCTGTTAGCTATTACACAGAAATTCTATGGATGTAGGCAGGTAGACAGGGAAGGCCCCCTCCCAAGGCAATGGCAAAAGCTAGCCCTGCAGAAAATAGGAAAAACAGGAACTAAGGCCTAATAAGACCCTCACCTATCTACAGCAGCAGACCCAGGGAAGCTCCTGCAGAAACAAAAGGCCAGGAAAAAAATTTTGAAGAAGACCATCACCTTTCCCAACCCCCCTGGTAACCTCCTTAGCCATGGGCCCACATGGGACAGGTTGGAGAAACCCTATAAAGGCCACCTTGAACAAAAGAACGGCACGCATATGCTGCCTGAGCCCATGTGCTGCTTGCGCCCATGGTAGCGGAGCAGATGTGGAACCCGAGCACATGTGTCACCCACATCTCCCCTCTTGAGATACGTACTTTCATGTCTAATGTTAGGATGTGTGTAGGGGCTTTCTCCACCCTTGGAGAAGCCTGTGTTTTCCCTTGAGTACGTTACTCTCTCACTCTCTCCCCCTCCACACCTTAAAAATCCTCCAAATAAAGTCTATTTATTTCACTGCTTGTCTACTCCTGAAATTCTTTTCTGCAAGTGAGACAAGAACCCTAGAAACCACGGGTAAGACCTGGGACTGGTCTCTCCTTTCCTGCAAAGAGCAAATCCTTGCCCCAACCTGAGTCCGTGGCTCCCAGAGCATTCGGGTGGTGAAGATCAACTCCCGTGCGGACAAGACCAAGCAGACTTCAGGTGTGGCCTGACGTCCACATTGTGCAACTGGCAGGGCTCAGGCCAGTGCCGAGCTGGGGCTCATTGCAGACTTTACCGGTCCTAGTCTTCCCAGCGATTCCTGGATGGCACAGCAGAATGAGAGAGAGTGACCTACTTTCTCTCCTCCCGACTCACGTGAGCCACCCATGGGGTCCACCGATATCACTTACCACGCTCTTGAAAAAGATTAAAACTCTTTGCTCCAATCTATAAATCAAAACAGATATTTGATTTTTAGAGATAGACTAAAGATGAGTATTTTCCTCCTGGAAAATAACTTTTTCATTGAATAAGGTAAGGAAAACCTCAAAAGTAGTGATAATTAGACTCTTAAGACAAGATTTATAAAGGATAATTCCAGCTTAAAGATCATTAGAGGAAAAGTGCCTTCTAAAATGTTGGTACATTGTAACTTTTCCCACAGTGATTCAATAAATAAATAAATAAATAAAAATAAAAAATAAAATGTTGGTATAACCAGGAAAACAATTAGAAGATAGTTTTAATTCCCTAAAAAAATTAATTATTTCTATGACATATTTAAAGAAGTAATTATAGAGTACATCAGACAAGTATCAGATCTATAAAGCAAAAAGAAAAAAAAATAAAAGAGCTTAGAACTAGTTTAAAAACAGAACAGGATAAGGTCAGAGAGATTCTCAGGAGGTGAAGCAATTGCTTTGCATGCAGCTGACCCCAATAAGAGCCACAGCACCACAAATGGTCACCCAAGGACAACTAGTGTGTATTCCTGAGCACAGAACCAGGAATAGTCCCTGAGCACTGTCAGGTATGACCCAAACTCACCCATACCCCTGTCAAAAAACAAAATATAAAGAATTAGAAATAGGTGAAATAAGAAAACCAATGCCTGGAAGCTGCAAAATCAGGAAACCTAATTAGGAGAATATTAATGATATTTTAGAACCAAATAAGAAGCAGAACTGACATTGTAGAAAATGATATGATACCAAATGGAAGAACTTTTCCATAAGGCAAAAGAAAACGAGGTTTTAAAACATGAAGAATATAAAAGATAACGAGAATAAATAATGAGCACACAAACCAAGAATGACAGTTGTTTTTGAATGAGCAACAGAATAATTTGATCCAAAATAACAATAATAAGAAACATAATTAAGATTCACTTAGCTAAAAAAAAAAAACAAACAAAATTAGAAAATCACATGCATTACAATAGAATTGAATCCATCAGGGACCAGAAAATCCAATGAAAATAAATCTGCTCTTAAAACCATATTTTTTTCCTTGCTATTACAAAAGTAAAAGAGAAATTTTCATAGATTTAAAGGATTACAAAAAAATAACCCACAAAGAAAGTTACAAATATATAAGCTGGTTATGTACCAAAGAACATAATCTTCCTGTACTGAGATAACTCTTCTGAAGAATAATGTCAGAAAGCAGCAAAACAAAACTCAAGAGTGATTTGAAGATGGTAAATTATCTATCTAAGAAATCTAGGTAAATTAATAGAAACATTATTTTTAAAAAATATATATGGCTATAATAACTGTATTAGGATCACCAAATAATACACCAAATTTATGCAGTTTTGTCGACATGAATGAGTATTATATAGTTAATATGCCCACAGAATTGTTGAAAATCTAGTTCCCATTTTAGTCATGTCTTAAAATTGTTACCACTTCTTAGCACACAGTCCCTTTAGTTATAAAATTAAAGTGTACTCTCATTTAATAATTCATGGAGGCTGGAACAATAGCACAGCGAGTAAGGCGTTTGCCTTGCACTGGGTTCGATTCCCAGCATCCCATATGGTTCCCCAAGTACTGCCAGGTGTATTTCCTGAGTGCAGAGCCAGGAGTAACCCCTGTGCATCACCGGATGTGACCTCCCCCTTCAAAAAAAAAAGAATTTATTAATAGGCATCTTTTCTGTAAAGAGAACCTTCAGTTCAAGAAAGCAGAAATTATATCTTAAGTAGTGATAACTATATGAAAAGATAAAAGTAAAAACCAATATTTGAATTTAAAAGGAACAACAAGAGCACCTAGAAATAAATTATTGCTAAGAAACTCTTACAAAGCTTTCGGGCTTCAAATATGAATTGATATTATGGCTTACACAAGAAGATATATAGTCCAAACTGTCTCATTCTCCAGAGAACTTCTCTCTGGACAACCTCCAGCTTCATCACAGCCTCTTTCCTTGGGGATTGGACAGTTCTGGCTGGGATGTCCTCCCTGTCTTTCTGCCAGGGAAGGGATTGATTATACATCTTCATTACCTAATCAGTTTGTGCTTACCATGTGGAATAGATTCTGCAGTCAGAGGAAGAAGTAAAACAAGAAGACTATAATTATATAGGATGTGATATGATGTAAGCTAAAGCACCGTTTGGAACAGCAGCATGCCTCTCTTCTTTTAGATTTGTTACCAAATATTCTGCACCCCGAGAAATGTTCTGTACCAGGAGACCCTAGAGTCAAGTCACCATCTCTTCTCGCATGTCCCTCCCCTCCCCAGATAAACTTAATCCAATGATTTCATTAATGCAAACAGATCTTTTCCCTCTATGTCTTTCAAAACAAGACGTCTTTGGACTGATTACATTACTGAAAACAAGTTAGGTAACGGCCTACATGTCCAGCCAGTGGGAGGAGGAAGGTAAGAGCACTAAGTGTATGTGTGTTTTTTCCAAACCAACAGAACACTCTAGTCCAGTTCAAATGGGAGCTCAGGACAGGAATGGAAATGATCATAATCATAATCATTGGAAGAAACAGTTATCAAAAGAGAGGGTTATCAAAACAGTGATACATACATATACATTCATTTGTATATGCATGTATACAATATATGTACATTGTATATATGATTTGGGGGCTATTTCGATACATATATGTATGTATATGATATATGTATTGTCACTGTCACTGTCCTCCCATTGTTCATTGATTTGCTCGAGCGGGCCCAGTAACATCTCCATTGTGACACTTGTTACTGTGTTTGGCATATCGAATACATCATGGGTAGCCTGCCAGGCTTTGCCTTACGGGCAAGATACTCTCGGTAGCTTGCTGGACTCTCCAAGAGGGGTGGAGGAATCAAACTCGGGTCGACCATGTTGGCCGCTTGAAAGGCAAACGCCCTACCCGCTGTGCTATCGCTCCAGCCCATATATGTACTATATATATATATATATACACACACACACACACACACACACACATATATTATATATGATTTAGCTACCCGTGATGTATTTCATATGCCAAACACAGTGACAACAAGTTTCACAATGGAGACATTACTGGGCCTACTCGAGCAAATAGATGAACAGGAGGACAGTGACAGTGATATATATGATTTGGGGGCTACTCCTGGCAGTGTTCAAAAACCAATACCAGCTGCCAGTGATCAAACAGTTTAGCTGCGTACATAACAGGCACCTTTCCCACTGTATTATTTCTCCTTAATTGAGTTGATAAAACACTATACTCAACCCTATTTTTATTTCACATTTATAGTTTTGGGATCATACATAGCAGTGCTAAGTGTTACTCCAGGATTATACCTTGGGGTTCACTCCCTGAGAAGTTGGAATTCTGGGTATCAAACCCAGAGCTTCTGCAAGCAAAGTATGCCCACTAACCCATTGAGCTATATTCTGAGCAATATTTTTCTGTTTTTAAAAAAGCACACACACACACAGTGAAGGAGAAAGTACAGAAAGAAATTTGAGAAAGAAATAAATGTACAATATGGGATTGACACCCAAGGACAGTAGAGACAAGGGCCAAGAATATGGCTCCATAGTTGGAAGCCTGCCTCATGAGCTGGGGGAGAAGGCAGCTGGAATAGAGAAGGGAACACTAAGTGAATGATGGTTGGAGGGATTGCTTGGGATGGAAAATGTGTGCTGAAAGTAGATAAAGGACCAAACGTAATAGCCTCTCTGTGTCTGTATTGCAAACTATAATGTCCAAAAGTATAGAGAGTATGGGGGAAATTGTTTGCCATAGAGGCAGGTGGAGGGGTGGTGGGATGGGGGTGGGGGGATACTAGGGACATTTGTTGTGGAAAATGTGCACTGGTAGAGGGATGCGTGTTCCATCGTTGTATGACTTAAACTCAAACATGAAAGCTTTTTAAGAGTTGCTCATGGTGATTCAAAAAAATAAATAAATAGGGGCTGGAGCGATAGCACAGAGGGTAGGGAGTTTGCCTTGCACGCAGCCAACCCGGGTTCGATTCCCAGCATCCCATATGGTCCCCCAAGCACTGCCAGGACTGATTACTGAGTGAAGAAGAGTCAGAAGTAACCCCTGTGCATTGCTAGGTGTGACCCAAAAGGCAAATAAATAAATAAATAACTTAGGGAAAGAAAGAAAGAAAGAAAGAAAGAAAGAAAGAAAGAAAGAAAGAAAGAAAGAAAGTTAGTTATAGAGAATCATGGCTGAAATTTGGAGAAGAGAAATTGTGGAGCCCAATTAAAAAATACTGTTATTTTGTTGCTTTAATTCTAAAGTATGACATTGCAAATAAGGTCACAGATGACAATGGCTGCAGCACTGTTTATAATAGCCAGAATCTGGAAAAAACCTGAGTGCCCGAGAACAGATGACTGGTTAAAGAAACTTTGGTACATCTACACAATGGAGTACTATGCAGCTATTAGAAAAATGAAGTCATAAAATTTACATACAAGTGGTACAATATGGAAAGTATCTTGCTAAGCGAAGTGAGTCAGAAAGAGAGGGACAGACATAGAAAGATTGCATTCGTCTAGGAAACATAAAGGAACAAAATAGGATACTAACACCCAAGAATAGCTGAGATAAGTACCAGGAGGTTTATTCCATGGCTTGGAGGCCAGCCACACATGCTAGGGGAAAAGGCAGCTCAGATAGAGAAGGGAGCACCAAATAAAGGGTGTTGAGAGGATACTCCCAGGATGGGAGATGCATGCTGAAAGTAGACTATAGACTGAACATGATTGCCACTCAATGCCTTTTTTGCAAACCATGGCACCCAAAAGGAGAGAGAGAACAAAAGAGAATGCCCTGCCACAGAAGCAGGGTGGGATAGGGGGGATGGCGGTGGGAGGGATAAAAATTTTTTTTAAAAAAAGATGACAATGGAACCAAAAGAAGTCTTTCAAAATAGGTGAGCCGAAACTCTTGCAGGATCCCCTCCTTTGCTGTATTTCAACGGTTCATGCCTGTGCTATAACCCAGTGTAATGTGATCATTTGAGCCTGTGTGTCTATTTCCATTAGATGCTGAAACTCAGAAGCAGGCCGCCTGCCTTTCTGTTGGGTGTGCAGGTCTGGTGATAATGACTGCTTGTAGAAAGAATAAATGACATGGTTATATAGATGACAATCAGTGAACCTGTTTAAAGTGAAGCCTCCAACTGATGGCAGGAATCTCCTGCGAACTGGGAGTTCAGACCAGCTTTGGAGAGCTTCTGTGTGACAAATAACTCATTACCTATAAAAACAAGTTGGGTCATTTAAAAGATCAGGTCATTTTGGGTGACAATCAAATTAAATCACAATACTGGGTGATTTAATTTATTGATGGAATTACCAGTTGGTTAAATTAGGTTAGTAGATTATATTAAATCAAAATTCCCTTTCTTCTATTGAATTTATGCTTCCAAATCTAAATGAAATATACAATTTTATGTATTCCCTCTCTAAAATCTAACATTCGCTAACTTCTATTTTCTTTATTGTTATTATTACAAGCAATAACATATAGATGCAGAAGTTCAAGTTCAAATAACTTGCTCCAAATAAGAATGTCGGGATTAAAGACTATTCTTGGGTTTGAACTTGGTTTCTTTTGCTTTCATAATCTATGGGTTTAACCACTCTAGAGGCTATCCTAAAAGAAAGTGTCTGCCATAGAGGCAGGGGGAGGGCTGAAATGGTGGGGAGGGACACTGCGGACATTGGTGGTGGAAGATGTACACAAGTGGAGGGATGGGTGTTCGATCATTGTATGAGTGAAACTCAAACATGAAAGTTTTATAACTGTATCTCACAGTAATTCAATAAAAAGAATAAAATAAAATAACAGTGGTTCCCACAGCACTTACAGTCTCAACATCCTCTCTCAATACACCATTTTAACATGCCAACCTCTCTCTGAAAATGCAACTCTAAGTAAACACAGTGTCTTGGATGTTATTTTGCTAGCTCAGAGTTCAGTGGGACCATTACCAAATTTATTTGGGACCAGCAGTTCCATTTCAGTAAATTAAAATTGGGTGGATGTTACTGAGCTCATATTTGCTTTGTGGTAAATAAAAATTCCAAATTCTTCTCATATGAATTGTTGCAAAGAAACATCTTCCCAATTCAGTTATAAAATGCATTGCTTTAATTAAAATGCAAGATCATTCATCTTAGTTGCATTTGTCACTTTGGATTAGATCCTCCACAATCACTTACAACTTGACACTGACATTGATCATACTCAGTAGCCTCAAAAGTTTACATCATCTACGCTTCTGAGGACCATATTTTCGAGGCATTTAATCATGTCATTGCTGAAACATTAAGAGGACAAGCTACATCACCCAATGTAGCAGTATTCTAATGCTTCTTAATATAGAAATAATACATCTTTAAAGAAGTTGTTCATTGGTTTGCAGGATAATAGCAAAGACTGCATTTCACTACAATGTTAACCAGGAAACAAGAATAACCTCTATTTAAATGTTGTGTGGAAATCATTATATTTTACATATCAGTCTTACCAAAACAGGTTGATTTTATCTGACATGCATTGAGTGAATGCGTGTTGGCCCCTGGTGATTAAATATGTTTTTAGAGGTGCAAAAAGCATAAGCTTTAAAAATATGTTCTAGAATTTTCCAAGATGCAATTATCTGTGTGCTTTGGACTCTAGTTTCAGGGAAAGAAAAGAAATCTCTTTCAGTGGAAGATTTGGTATAAATGTATGATGATATTATTGTCAGTACTATGATTTTCAATATTAAGCGATTAGCTCCCATTTTCACAAATTGCACACCCTGACCATTTCATTAATTTTGTGATTACTTCATAGCTGCTCACATCTTAAGGACCAGGATATTGTGAAACTCTCTTAGAGTATTATACATAATATTACAACGTTTTAAAACTAAAAGATAGGCTATGTAATCATTTCAGAAATGGGCTGTTTCTTGACATGGAAAGGAAATATGTATCATTTTGAAAGCATCTTCTCAACTCTTCCTGAGGACAACTATACTGACTGGCTCTTCACTGAAGACAATTCATCATACCATAGCCCTTAATCTATTTAAGAATCAGTATCTTCTCCTACAATTAAATTTCCCTCTAAGTTATCCTGTTTGAAAGCGTGGTTTCTTTTTTAAGTCAAGTTTTGCTTTTTTTTTTTTTTTTTTGCTTTTTGGGTCACACCCAGCGATGCACAGGGGTTACTCCTGGTCCATGCACTCAGGAATTACCCCTGGCGGTGCTCAGGGGACCATATGGGATGCTGGGAATCGAGCCCGAGTCGGCCGCATGCAAGGCAAACGCCCTACCCGCTGTGCTATCACTCCAGCCCAAGTTTTGCTTTTTTAAAATTTTTTATCGCGATAACATGGTCTACAGTACCATTAACAATTGTTAGTAGCATTGATAATTAATAACGCAATGTCACTGCATCATAGTCACCACCAAAATCGCTTCTGAGGTCCCCTCTCTCCTCTCTTCTTCCCACCCAGTTTTTGCACAGTACGTTACAATCGGTGGAGAGTCTTATGATTCATGTACATATAATCTAATATTTTATTTAAAAGCTTGACTCCGTGAACTCCTGCTTCTTTCCCTCTGCAGATTTGCATCAGCCTCACCCAGCATTCTATGATCTGATCAATTCGTTTCCTATTTTTATTTCAGTGTGCCTTTTATTTCTTTTGAAACCGCCGTTTTTCTCAATGCCCTTTGGGTCTTTTCTAGGTTTGGTTCCTATTTCTGAAGCTCACAGAGCCGGTGTCCTGCGAATCTGCTCTCAGTGGGACTGCACTGGCTCCACACAGTGGAACTTGATCACATTGCAGTTCCTTCAGGTTCCACAGGATGGCGGCCTTGTCTCCCCAAAAATGGACCTCAGGTCCCTCTGCTGAAAGGTTAGTGGCCTCAACTGTAAAGTGAATAAGAAAGCAACTTGCCACAGCCCCTTTTCAGCTTGGTTTCCACTTTTCATCTTGGTCTTCACACACAACCTGTGGCTGACACGGAAATTGTGAGCTGTGTGATGCTTGCAGAAGAGACACGACTGAATTTTGATTTCTTTTTTTCTCTTCATGTCTTGAGCATGGAGGATATAAAGGTATAGTGAAAACTTAATGACTAAATGGAGGTCTGTAGTAAAATACAGATGAGATTCAACAAGCTTAATATAAATACAGACAGTACAACATTACCTACTATTATTTAATATGAAAATGGTTACAATTTGGGATATGGCCAGTTCAATAAAAAATATTATTCAAATTACTTTTACCTGCCACTTGCTATCTTTTATATAATGTAGTCCCTGGACCATAGTAAGAGATTGTCTGGATTAATATGTAGAATAACAGTTTTTAAGTGTCTGCTAGATGTCATAAATGGTACTCACTACCTTCACAAGTTATTTCCCAACAAGTCTGGATAGCTAATATTGCCACTATCTTTCTCACTGGGAAACCGTTTCATTGAGATTATGTTCAAAGTACACAGGACTGAAGCTAGAATATTAACCTAAGTTGTCTATTGGCACTATTCCCAGATCCAATAAAGGTAATAATTTCATTTGTTTTATTTTTGCTGCTCACGGCTTCCTCCTGGCTCTGTGCTAAGGGATCGCTCAAGAGACAACATGGGGAGTCAGGAATTAAACCCCAGCCTGCCATGTGCAAGGAAAATGCCCTACCTGCTGTACTGTCTCTCCAGCCCCTGGAGATAAAAAGTTGAAATATGTGAAACATTTTTACTTTTTACAAAGAAATGAAACATATTTGATTATCCAACATGGATAATATCTCCACGGCAGAGCCTGGCAAGCTACCCGTGGGTGCATTCAATATGCCAAAAACAGTAACAATAACAGGTCTTATTCCCCTGATCCTGAGTCTCTAATATGGCATCATAGGGAAAGACGGAGTAAGGAGAGGCTGCTGAAATCTCAGGGCTGGGATGCATGGAGACGTTACTGGTACCCACTCAAGTAAATCGATGAACAATGGGATGACAGTGATACAGTGATACAGTGTGAATCCTCTCCAAGGTTCGAGACAAACATTTTTTTTTACCATGTAAAACTTTGACCTGACCTCACTAGACAAGCTGATCATTGTCTGCAAGTTTTTCAAGAGTGAGAAACTTGCATATTATAACATAGGAGAACAAAAACCACTTTGCACTTTCTTTGTTTCCCAGATCTAAAAGTTGAATCCACATATTTTTTTTTCTCCATGATCTCATCCTTTTTTTCTGTGTCTCTCTGTTCCTATAAGATGGAAAGTCACAGGATATAGTTTAGCTCAGGAACACTGGAAAGAAAGGGGTAAATATTGTCAGTGTTGGATCCTAGTAGGTGACCACTGGTGGAATATCTTAGAAAGAGTTAAACAAGAAAATTAGAGAGACATGAATTCCTGAACTAGTAATAAGTCCAAGACTGAATGATGGAAAGAACAGAGGTTTCTCCAGCAGCATTACATCATGCTTACTCTTCTAACTCTGCTCCTTTGTGAACTGTAAGAGAACGAAGCAAATGCATGGGAGGCAAATGTTGACTGAGAAAATTATACGTTTTACTTTGAATATACAGTTGATATGGATGGGGAGTGGTGCTTTAACTCTCAGCATTTATATCTGGGTTTCTATCTGCTTAGCTGAAGTGTGGATGAAGGACGTTAAGAGTTTCCCTGATCAACATGCCCACCTAATCTCTCTGGAGAATGCAAAATCTCATTTATTCTAACCCAGTGGTTCTCAGGTCACAAAATTACACTTCTGAGAGCTAATTCCAGATTTAAAGTCAGACTGTTCCAGTGCAATTTACTCTCGAGAGATCCTTTTCTCATTATTATGTTTTGTTTACTTATTTTCTTGGTTTTGCTCTTACACTTAATAAGACTACAGACATTGTTTCCGTAAAAACGAATTTTCTATTATTAACCAAGGACTAAGTTTGTTTATGGAAAACTAAGCCTATATGTCGTGATCCTCATTACGTGTGGATGCTGTATTGGCAAGTGTGACTTCTTGCTAAAATACCTACATTCCCCAAATAAATCACTGTGGTCAATCACAGGTTGTAAGTGCTCAGCCTGGTGCAAAATTTCAGTGCCCGAACAGGTATTTTCCCAGCTGTGGTTCAACAATCACACTTTCAGCTCTCTGGCAGACTATCAACAAGGATCCTTTTAGTAAGCTATTCAATATCATGTTTTTCTCATCTGTACAGCCTTTGGGTTGTGATTTCATTTTTTCAAATGACTCTCAGTAATGTTTACTTTTCTTAAGCACAGAAGTCTGTGCTGTGCTTTAAGGAGAAATTGCTTGCGTTAGGTAAGCTTTGCTCAGTATGAGTTAGACTGCCGTTTTCCACGAGTTCAATGTAAATGAACCAGCAATCTTTATTAAACAAGGTGTCTTTAAATAAAAACACACATAAAAAACAACATTATTTATTGATTGGCTGATGAAATGTTGTGAGCATAGTTCCCAGAAAACTATATTTGCCCTGGCAGCAATGGTTAATCACTAATTTAATCATAACATGGCAACTTTATGGAGTCTAAATTCCACAAATAATAGGAGTAATAAGAATAGCCTTCATTTTTTTCCTATAGTAATCCATACTTCTTGAATATAGAATAAAGGTATTTTTTAAAAATAAATCTAATATCCTAGGTGCCTGATGACATCAGAGGCTGCCAGAGTCCCTACTGTCTGACAGTATTATATTCAAAGTCAATTTAAATAAAGAGTACATAATAAAAAATTTCCTGCATAATTGAATCAAGGATATGTTCAAATTGCTACAAGATTCTGTAGCAATGAAAGGCAGGCAGAGAAATACTGCAGGGAGGAAAAGTAAGACTACTTACTGAGAGATTGAGTAAGAGTAAGTCCATATTAAACCCAAAGTTATTTTCATAAATGTCCTGGTAGATTAGCACACATTTTACAAAGAGCAGAATATGTGAAATTTAAAAAGTTGAGGTAAAAGGAAAACTTTCTTGTGCATGGAAAGAGGGAAATATACCAGATAACTGAAGAACCCAATCACCAAAATAAAAATAAAATAATTATTAGAAATCAGAATTCTGTTGATCTAGGAGATGATGGTTCATCTAGGAATGTTTAAGAATCACTCTAGTGTTAGAAAAACATTAATAAATGGGAACAAATAAACATGTATGGGTAATTTATTTTAAAGTCATCATATACTCACTGTGTGGGAAGATTATCTCTCCAGGGGGTGGAGGAAGGAAGGGAGGAAAAATGTCAGGAATAATTTTATCTTGAAAATTTGGATCCTTCCTCATCTATCAAATATTCTCAGGGACCCATTGACACAAATTGCAATCTTTAGTGAATTCAGAACTCACCTTCTTGTTTCTCTCTCTCTCCCTCTCTTTCTCCTTCTCTTTCTCCCGCTCTCTTTCTCTCTCTGTTTCTCTCTCTGTCTTCCCTGCCCCTTCCACTTTTTTGACCCCTAATGTAAAGAAAAAGTATTAATATTACTTGATTGTTTAACCATAATTTTCAAGACCCTTTGTTGCTTTTACACACTCAAAGTGGCAAACAAATCAAAAGTCTTCTGCCATGACCTTGCTACACTCTTCAGGTTTAGTCCAGCAAAGGTACAATTATGGACAATCATACAATTATATCATCAGAAACAGATGATTTCTTTGCACTAGCACCAACAAATTGAGATTTCTATAATTCTCTTTTATTTAAAATTTGCATATTAATTTACTTTTAAATTCACTCAGCTGTCGCCCTCTCTTCTCTGGAAAGAAGGATGGCGGCCGCATGGGAGCCTTGTGGACAGCAGGTATGAGCCGGGGGTGTGGGGGCGACTAAAACCTCATGGGAAGGGGGGCATTCCGGTCCGTCCTTCACGCCCTACCGAGGTCACCAGTTGCCCCCCCACAAGCGGCTCTCCAGCACGGCCACAGCCCCAGAAGCACAAGGGCTTAATGCAGAACCCAGCAGCTTGGAGCAGAAAAGTGAAAGGACTATGCGTTAATCCAGGCAATCATTTCTGCCCAGAGGGGAAAGGGTGTTGGTCCCTTCCGCCCTCCTCCCTCTGGAAAGAAAGATGGCGGCCACATGGGAGCCTTGTGGACAGCAGGTATAAGCCGAGGGTGTGGGGGCGACTAAAACCTCATGGGAAGGGGGGCGTTCCGGTCCGTCCTTCACGCCCTACCGAGGTCACCAGTCACCCACCACGAGCGGCTCTCCAGCACAGCCACGGCCCCAGAAGCACAAGGACTTAATGCAGAACCCAGCAGCTTGGAGCAGAAAAGTGAACGGACTATGCGTTGACCCAGGCCATCAAGTCTGCCGGAGGGGAAAGAGTGTTGCCCCATTCGCCCTCTCCTCTCTGGAAAGAAAGATGGCGGCCACATGGGAGCCTTGTGGACAGCAGGTATGAGCCGGGAGTGTGGGGGCGACTAAAACCTCATGGGAAGGGGGGCGTACCGGTCCGTCCTTCACGCCCTACCGAGGTCACAAGTCGCCCCCCGCGAGCGGCTCTCCAGCACGGCCATGGCCCCAGAAGCACAAGGACTTAATGCAGAACCCAGCAGCTTGGAGCAGAAAAGCGAAAGGACTATGCGTTGATCCAGCCCATCAAGTCTGCCGGAGGGGAAAGGGTGTTGCCCCATTCGCCCTCTCCTCTCTGGAAAGAAAGATGGCGGCCACATGGGAACCTTGTGGACAGCAGGTATGAGCCGGGAGTGTGGGGGCGACTAAAACCTCATGGGAAGGGGGGCGTTTCGCTCCGCCCTTCACGCCCTACCGAGGCCACCAGTTGCCCCCCCGCGAGCGGCTCTCCAGCACGGCCACGACTCCAGAACACAGAAACCAATTTCTTAACTATCTGACTTTCAGTAGAAATACTTCCAGGGTCAATAGGTAAAATAGCAGAAATCCAAAACCAACATTTAATTCTTGAACCCAGCTGTAGAAAGCAAATCACTTCACAATGCTTTTTCAGCATGTCTGATTTGGGGGGGGGGGGTAAACTCTAAATAATAGTGGTGAATCTTTTATTGAAACAATCTAATCAAAGCAGATAGAGTGTTAACTAGAATTCATCTGCCTCACAGGGACGGGGAGGGGTGGGGGTTGGGGTTTTATTGGGGTTCTTCATGGGAAAAAATAAGTATTGGTAAAGGGAAATGTGTTTGATATTTGCATGACTGAGACATAAACCTGAAAGCTTTGTAACCTTTCCCACAGTGATTCAATAAAAAAAAAAAAACTATATATCAACACTCTAAAAAAAAAATAAAATAAAAATAAAAAAATAAAAAATAAATAAATTCACTCAGCTGTGGTACATGAGATGCAGGGAACACTTTAGATATCCTAGAAGACTTGTAACACTTTAAGCAATTTTTCTTCTGGATATTTCTTGTTACCTTTCTCTGATTGCTGCTAAATTTTTAGATCTACTAATCTAAATTAATACAAGATCTACTGATCTTCTATTTGTTTGTTTGCTTTTTCTTATTACTCCCGGTAATTTTCTCATGGGTCCGTGTGGTGCTAGGTATTAAACCCGGGCCTCTCACATGTGCTCAACCATTGAACTATCTCTCTAGCTCCTATTGATTTGACTTAATTAAACTTTCCTTAGTATCTCTTTTTCTCTTAATCTCACACAATAACAATTGTTGCTTATTTATATTTGTGGCTAGAGCCAGGGGTTCTCAGTACTTACTTGAGACTGGTTACTTAGTTATCTCTCTGGCTATTATTGCTCAGTGGACCATATGTGGTGCTGAGGATCAAACCCAGGTCAGCCACATGCAAGACAAGCACTTTAGCAACAGTGCTTAGTCTCCGGCCCCCCTACAAAAATATTTTAATTTTAGTAACTGCATTTTTAAATTATATGATTTTCTCCATTTCACTAAACTTTTTCTTATGACCATGAATTTATCTATAATTACTTTAAAAGATGTGGCTTATTTAAAGATATGGATCATTTTGTTATTGTTTTCTGTTGATGATTGTTTCTTTTGAAAATGAATCATTTTTCCTGGTGTCTGAAAATCAATTTTTAAAAAATTTTTGGACATTGTTATTTTATGACTATATATATTTGATATGATATTATAATTTAATTTTTATAATTTTTATAATCTACTAGAGAAACAGGGCAGGAGCGATAGCACAGTGGTAGGGCGTTTGCCTTGCACGCAGCCAACATGGCCCACTCGAGTTCGATTCCTCCACCCCGCTCGGCAGAGCCTGGCAAGCTCCCCGTGACGTATTCGATATGCCAGACACAGTAACAACAAAGTCTCCAATGGAGACGTTACTGGGGCGCTCAAGCAAATGGATGATCAACGGGAGGGCCTTTACCTTTTTTTTACCTTTTACTAGAGAAACTGTGTGATTTGGTTTGTTTCATCTTTTTTTTTTTTAACTTTACCAGTGTTACCTTTTTTTGTTTTTTTTTTTTTTTTTTGCTTTTTGGGTCACACCCAGCGATGCACAGGGGTTACTCCTGGCTCATGCACTCAGGAATTACTCCTGGCAGTGCTCAGGGGGCCATATGGGATGCTGGGAATTGAACTCGGGTCGGCCGTGTGCAAGGCAAACGCCTTAGCTGCTGTGCTATCACTCCAGCCCCCAGTGTTACCTTTTAAGGACATAACTTCAGACTCTTGGGTGGTATCACATTTCTCCATACAGAACTTAAAGTTCATTGATAGGTTGTTCTGATTTAACTTGATACATTTATGATCTAAATACCAGCCAGAGATTCACACAAAACTTGGGATTCCTTCTTGCTCTTTTATCTCCTCTCAGGAAACTTCCCTAATCATTCATTGACCTGGATTTTCCTGAACTCTCCAGACCAAAATAAATGGAGATTTCTCGAAGACATTTTGTTGTACTGGCAAATTTTGACAAATCTCAATTTTTTCATGTTGTCTTATAATCAATGACTATAGTATGTGATACAGTTTCCTTCAGCATTTAATGTGAGGTGAAAGAATGCCCCGTCCCCCCAAGAAACAGATGCCTACATTTGAATCCCCAGAACATGTAAATAAATAAATGAACTTCTATTGCAAGAAGGTACATTCAAATGTGACTTTGAATTTTGAAGAAGGCTCATGTGCGATCTCAAAGGTTAGTGCACGTTTCGCATGAAGGAGACACCGGGTTCAAACCCTGGTACCTCATTGGTACTGCTGGGAGAATCCCCTGAGCACAAATCTGGGAGTTACCCCTGAGCACCTCCAGGTTTTCCCCCATAAAACCAAACCACAACAACAACCAGAATCTTTTTATTTATTTATTTTGTTAATTTTATTGAGTCACTGTGAGATAGTTACAAGCTTTCATGTTTGGGTTACAATCACACAATGCTCAAATACCCATCCCTCCACCAGTGCACATTCCCCACCACCAAACACTTGATCATTTGACTTCCTGTTAATCATTGATTTGCTCAAGCGGGCACCAGTAATGTCTCCATTCTTCCCTGTCGTGTGCTAGTGTAGCCCAATGGCATCTGTTCAATCTAGGAACACGAAGAAGTCTGACCATCTTGTAGGTGGGCGGCCACGCGGTCTTTTGACATCCTTTGGAATCCAGTCTGTAACAGCTGTAGTCCAGCAGTCATCTCCAAATCTCATTATGTGTCCAGCCCATCTGATTTTCGATGCCTTGGCAAACGAGACGGTGTCCCTGATTCTTGATTGTCGATGGAGGTTGGAACTCCGGATTCTTTCTCTCATTTGAGTGAAATGTGATACTCCAAGCATAACTCTTTTGATTCCTCTCTGGGAGACCCAAATAGCATTCTCATCCTGTTTTTGTAGGGCCCAGGTCTCTGAGGTGTATGTTAACGCAGGAAGAACAGTGGAATCTAAGAGATGTGCCCGGAACTGGAGGTTCTTTATCCTTTTAGCTGTTTCTTCGATGCTCTGGAAGGCATTCCAAGCTGCTGTCTTCCTCCTGCACAACTCAGGTGCCAGGTCATTCATCATGTTGACTTCTCAAGCTAGGTACACATAACTGTTGCATTCAGAGATGTTCATTCCATTGAGAGAGAATGGAACATCAGGAACGAGACTGTTTCTCATAAACACTGTCTTCGTGAGATTCAGCTGTAGTCCAACCTTTCCATACTCATGGTCAAAGTCGGCCAGCATTTGTGCTGCTTGGTTAATGTTTGGTGTTATCAGAACGATGTCATCAGCAAAGCGGAGGTGGTGTAGTTGCCGACCGTCTATCTTCACTCCCATTCCTCCCCATTCCAGTAGTCGCATGATGTTCTCGAGGGCGGTACTAAAGAGTTTTGGTGAAATGGTATCATCCTGCTGAACCCCTCTCTTGACATCAATGATCACTTCTTTGTAGAATGGTGAGATCCTGGTAGTGAATCCATAATACAGCTCACAGTGGATCCTGATATATTGAGTATGAATGCCCTGATTGTCTAGGGCTTTGATGACTACTTCCATCTCAACAGAATCAAAGGCCTTCTTTAAATCAATGAACGTTAGACAGAGCGGCATCTTGAACTCCCAAGAAACCTCAACAAGCTTGGTTATCGTGTGAATCTGGTTGATTGTGCTGAATCCTTTGTGGAACCCAACTTGCTTGCATGGTTATCCTTCATCTAGTGTTCTGCCAATTCTATTCAGGATGGCTCGAGTGAACAGCTTATAGATGACAGACAACAGGCAGATTGGGCGATAGTTGCCAATGTTGTGGATGTCTCCCTTCTTGTACAGTAGTACAGTTGTGCTGGTTTTCCATTGGGACAGAACCTTGCATTCAGATAGGTAGCTTGTGAAGAGCCAAGCCAGCATATTGATGAGTACTAATGAAAGGTTCTTCAGGTGTTCAGGTCTGACCTTGCCTGGGCCAGATGCTATTCGTTTCTTTACCGATGAAATGGCATGTTGGATTTCAAAGGGAGAACATTGGGAACGACATATCCATCCGGTGGAATTTGTTATGTGGACAGGTGGACATGGCTATCAAAGAGATCTGAGTAGAAGTCATGGAGAATGTTCTCCATTGCCATTCTGGAAGATGTGATAGATCCATCAGGACGTCGGAGGGCAGTCATCTTGGTCTTGTAGTTGGTGAAGGACAGGCGGGTGTTATGAATGCTTTTCCTGGCTTCTGCTGCATCTACCAGCACTGCTGCTCTTCTCTCTTTGAGGTCTTCCTTTATCACATCTCTGCACTGCTTTGTGAGCTCAGATGTTCACTTGAGGTTGCCTGAGGCGTGTGCCAAACCATGTTGACAAATAAGCTCAAGAGTTTTCAAAGACAGGCATTTATTTTTTGTGGCTATCTCTCTCGGCATTCCTCACACAATCATGGAGGTGCTAAACCAGTCGATCATATTCCTCATCAATGTTGTCAACGACGGCATCTTCCCATGTTGCAGCAATAGTTCTGGGAGTTCTCTTCTTAAACTTTGCAGCCCTTTCTCCCTGCTCAGTGAAGTAGTATTTTGCATGAAGGAGATGGTGGTCAGATCTTGTTTGGAATTTTGGGACAACAGTGACATCGGTCAGGTAAAATCATCGATTGAATATGATGTGGTCAATTTCGTTGTGGAACCGTACACCAGGAGACTCCCATGTCCAACGTTTAGATTCAGCCTTCTGGAACTGTGAGTTACCATGGATGGTCTTGGTCGACATGATGAACTCAGTCTCTCACCCTGTTCGTTCCATTCTAGGCCATGGGTCCCGATGTGGAGTTCTTCCATTGATCTTCTCGGTCCTATTTGGCATTAAAATCACCAACAATGATCTTGTAGAAGATGTGGTCTTCTTTATAGAACGTCTCCAGTTCCATGTAGAACTTCTCAATTTCTCCTTCATTATAATTGGATGTTGGTGCGTAGACAATGAAGATAGTGTAATCTATTCAAGTGTGATCATCCAATTCATGTTGCTAGGCATTCAAATGAATCAATGCTCATGGCCAAGTTCTTGTTGACAAGGACAGACACCCTTCCCTGCCCTGTTTGCTTCCACCAACCGCCAGCATTCCAGGGATTGGATTATGCACAGAAGACCCACCCTACCAGTACCAGATAAATACCTCACCAGCAGACTTACACTACCTCCACTACTACCACTACCCAGCTGCCGCCACTACCAGGACGCTTTCTGGATGCTTGGGCCGAGACTCATGCACGAGTGAAGCCCCACAGAACAAGATAAGCGGAACTCTGAGACCTTGGACTCCAGCTCAATGGACCTGGGGACAGAAATCCACTGCTTGCTCCCACCAACCACAGATGAGGAAGGAATTAAAACCAGGAGCCCCACCCTATCCTGTCCTGTCTGCTTCTACCAACCAACAGCAACCCAGGGATTGGATTATGCACAGAAGACCCACCCTACCAGTACCAGAAAAATACCTCACCAGCCAACCCACCACACCAATATCCCCAGTATAACCCCCCTTTCTCACCATCCCCCTGGCTCCATGGCAGACAATTTCCCCCATACTCTCTCTCTACTTTTGGGTATTATGGTCTGCAATATAGACACTGAGAGGTTATCATGTTTGGTCCTTTATCTACTTTCTTCACACATCTCCCATCCCAACTGATTCCTCCAGCCATCTTTTTCTTAGTGATTCCTTCTCTATTCCAGCTGCCTTCTCCCCTTTGCTCATGAGTCAGGCTTCCAGCTATGGAGAAATCTACCTGTCCCATAATAACCAGAATCTTAAGGAAAAGAGGTTTCTTGGATTAGAAGGATAGTTTCATATTTTTCCCAAGGGTCCTTGAAAATGAGAGAAAGTGACAGAGGAAGAGATAGAAAAGGAGATGCAAAATTAAAAGCCAAAGTCAAGGCAGGTCAGATTCCAGAGGAGCCATGAATCAAGAAATGCAGCAGCTTTCTCCCCAGGTGGGTGTCTGACACACATGGGTTGACAGAAAAATGTTAAGTGAGTTAGTAAAAGCATCATAAATTAGACTCTTAAATCTTTGCTGTTTAAAAACTGGAACCTATATCAAATTACATGTTTGGACTCTATCAAAGCACAGGCCACTTTCTGAGATTTCAAACTTTGGGAAAAAAATGGTAGAAGTTTTATTTGTTATTGAACAGTTTTCATTATTCCACCCCCTACCCCACTTATCCACATTCACCCAACCCTTCCTCTATTTAGCAGAATAGTATCCAGTTCTTCACTTAATCACTTAACTTCCCGTTAGTCATCGATTTGCTCGAGCGGGCGCCAGTAACGTCTCCATTTGTCCCTGTCGCGTGCTAGTGTAGCCCAATGGCATCTCTTCGCTCCGGGAACATGGAGGGCCTCAAACCGATCGTTCATGACCTTGACAAAGAAGTCTGACCATCTGGTAGGTGGGCGGCCACGCGGTCTCTTGACATCCCGTGGAATCCAATCAGTAACAGCTCTAGTCCAACGGTCGTCTTTAAATCTCATTACGTGACCAGCCCATCTGATTTTCGACACCTTGGCAAATGAGACAGCGTCCCTGATCCTTGATCGTCGACGGATGTCAGAACTCCGGATTCGTTCTCTCATTTGAGTGAAACGTGATATTCCAAGCATAGCTCTTTCTATTCTTCTTTGGGAGACCTGAATGGCGTTCTCATCTTGTTTGCGTAGGGCCCAGGTCTCTGAGGCATATGTTAATGCAGGAAGAACAGTGGAATCAAAGAGATGTGCCCGGAGCCGGAGGTTCTTCGTCCTCTTAGCTATTTCTTCGACGTTCTTGAAGGCGTTCCAAGCCGCTCTCTTCCTCCTGCGCAGCTCGGGTGCCAGGTCATTTGTCATGTTGACCTCTCGACCTAGGTACACATAGCTGTTGCATTCGGAGATGGTCATTCCATTGAGAGCGAATGGGGCGTCAGGAACAAGGCTATTTCTCATAAACATTGTCTTCATAAGATTCAGCTGTAGTCCTACCTTTCCACACTCACGGTCAAAGTCGGCCAGCATTTGTGCCGCTTGGCTGATGTTTGGTGTTATTAAAACAATGTCATCAGCAAAGCGGAGGTGGTGTAGTTGCCGACCATCTATCTTCACTCCCATTCCTTCCCATTCCAGTCGTCGCATGATGTTCTCGAGGGTGGCACTGAAGAGTTTTGGTGAAATGGTATCACCCTGCCGCACCCCTCTCTTGACATCAACGATCACTTCTTTGTAGAATGGTGAGATCCTGGTAGTGAATCCGCAATACAGCTCACGGAGGATCCTGATGTATTGGGCTTGTATGCCCTGATTGGCTAGGGCTTCAATGACCGCTTCCGTCTCAACAGAATCAAAGGCCTTCTTTAAATCAATGAACGTATCCAGTTCTAACTAATATAACTAATATAATTTCCAGTCTGGATGATAAATCTTATCCTCTTAGGAATGATAGAAATCATTATCAACAATATTACACTGAGGATCTTACCAAAACACCTAGTAAAGGTTTGTGGAAGATATAAAACAAATATTTGAAGGCATTTTAGAACAAGCATTTTAGAACAAGCATTTCATGCAAAATCTGTATAATGATAGAAACGGGACCTGGAAACTCTAAGCTCCTTCATTCTCGAAGACATATTCGAAACCAAGGCTCAGAGATATAGAATTCCTGGGAAAAAAAAATAAGAATCAAATAGTGACAAAATGATGACAATTTATACTCAGTAACACCACAGTGGCTCACATTGGAACCAGAATGAGTGAATAAAAGGGAATGCAGAGAAAAACTACAATTGTGAAAAAGATTTCAGTCATTCAGGTCTTAGAAGTCCTGAAAGAGATTTTAGCAGAAAAGCAGTATTTTGGAAGCCAAAGATGAGTGAGTGCACAGTTCTGAGACACAGAAGAAGAGTGTTAAGACTATTCTAAAGGGGAGGGATATTGGAAACACTTCACGTTTCTAGCTAAAAACTTCAAAGCATCAAGTTCTGGGACCAAGTGCTACACTCAATGTTAAGGAGAAAACAGAATCAGAACTGGCTTGGAAAGTCCCAGCTGATCAGTGTACTTGATACTAATTCTGAGAGAACATCTAATCCTCTTTGAAGTAGGTGAGTATTTCCCAGAACACTTCCAATTTTTATATATGAAATTTCTAGCTTCTAACACAAAATTTAAATTAATGATCTAAAACCAGAAAGAGGGGGGTGAATGAATATCAGTAGATATAGGAGATTCAGGTGAAGAAAATAGCAGAGCCATTAGAGTAACCATGATATATATATGTAATATATAGCAGTATAACAAATCATAGTGATATATATGTAGATAGATAGATAGATAGATAGATAGATAGATATAGATATAGATATCTTGGAGAGCCCAGCAAACTACTGAGAGTATCCCGCCCGCACAGGCAGAGCCTGGCATGCTTCCCGTGGCATATTCGATATGCCAAAACCAGTAACTATAACAGGTCTCTTTCCCCTGACCCTGAAATAGCCTCCAATCACTGGGAAAGATGAGTAAAGAGAGGCTGGTAAAATCTCAGGGCTGGGGCGAATAGAGACATAACTGGAGCCCTCTCGAATAAATCGGCAAACAACGTGATGGCAGTGATATAGTGATAGAGCAGAAGATAACTTCAATAAACCAAAAGACCAAGAGAAAATAAAAGCAGAGAAAATTGATATTAAAATTTTAAAACTGCCACTCAATGCCTCTTTTGCAAACCACAACACCCAAGAGTTGAGAGAGAACAGAGGGGAATGCCCTGTCATAGAGGTAGGGTAGGATGGGGGTTGGGGGGTGGGAGGGATACTGGGATCCGTGGTGGTGGGAAATGGAAACTGGTGGAGGGATGGATATTTGATCATTGTATAATTGAAAACCAAGCACAAAATTTGTAAATCTACAACTGTACCTCATGGTGTCTCACTAATAAAAATTTTTTAAAAATTTTAAAAATTTAAAAGAATTAAAAATTTAAAACTGAATATAGTAGTACAAAAGATTTGTGGGAAACAGTTTTTTTAAAAAGATCTAAAATACGTTTAATGTGACTCAAATAGGAGAAAAGGTGGCTGAAGAAAAATTTAAAAGTACAGTAACTAAAATAGTTCAATATAGTGTAAAGAATAAAGCAACTGCTCTTTAAGTTTGAGAAGAACTAAGAAAGCCAGGTCTACAGATGCAGTCAAAAGATTGATGGACACCAAAGACAAAGCGAGAATCATTTTTTTTTTAAAGTTTGTATCTTAATTTTATTTATTTTTTTATATTTATTTTATTTAATCTTTTTTTTTATTAGTGAAACACCATGAGGTACATTTATAGACTTATAAATTTTTGTGCTTGGGTTTCAGTTATACAATGATCAAGTACCCATCCCTCCATCAGTGCCCATCCTCCCCCACCACGGGTCCTAGCATCCTTCCCACCCCCCATCCCCCCACCCCATCCCACCCTGTCGCTGTGGCAGGGCATTCCCCCTTGTTCTCTCTCTCTTCTTTTGGGTACTGTGTTTTGCCAGAGAGGCATTGAGTGGCAATCATGTTTGGTCTATAGACTACTTTTAGCATGTCTCTCCCACCCTGGGAGGGTCTTCACAACACCCTTTATTTGGTGCTCTCTTCTCTATCTGAGCTTCCTTTTCACCTAGCACATGTGGCTGGCCTTCAAGTCATGGAGCAAAATTCCTGGTACTAATCTCAGCCATTCCTGGGTGTTAGTCTCCCGTTTTGTTGCTTTATGTTCCCCAGATGAATGCAATCTTTCTGTGTCTATCCCGCTCTTTCTGACTCATTTCGCTTAGCATGATACTTTCCATGTAGTACCACTTGTATGTAAATTTCATAACTTCATCTTTTCTAACAGCTACATAGTACTCCATTGTGTAAATGTACCAAAGTTTCTTTAACCAGTCATCTGTTCTCGGGCACTCAGGTTTTTTCCAGATTCTGGCTATTGTAAAGAGTGCTGCAATGAACAAACAATTGCAGATGTCACTTCGACTATACCTTTTTGCCTCTCTGGGATATATTCCCAGGAGTGCTATAGCTGGGTCAAATGGGAGATCAAATTCTAATTTTTTGAGAATCGTCCATACTGTTTTCCAAAAGGGTTGGACCAGCCTGCATTCCCACCAGCAGTGAAGGGGGGTCCCTTTCTCGCCACATCCGTGCCAGCACCTGTTGCTTTTGTTCTTGTGGATGTGGGCCAGTCTCTGTGGTGTGAAATGATATCTCATTGTTGTTTTGATCTTCATCTCTCTGATGAGAAAGCGAGAATCTTAAAGGCAACCCAAGAGGCAGGGGGAAGCTAACTCACGGCTAAGGGCAGTGAAATTGTACTGAGTTTTTAAAAAATTGTCTGCTGGACATGTTTCCTAGGAATTCTTGTTCTTGTGTGATTCAGTGTTGCAGCTGGTCATTAGAGAAATGTTTGCAAGATTCAAAAGGAGGAAAAGATGCACCAGTAATTTTTTTTTTTTTGCTTTGATGGTGAATGTAGAACTGGAGGCACTTGCATTTATCTGCTAATTATTTACCTCTAATTCAATTGTTGGCCTGAGGCAGAATCTCTCCCAGTCCCTCCAGCTTGTATTAGATCTTTTCTGTTTCCTGTAATCCTGGCCCAGGTGCATATGAGACTTTCTTGTACAAAGTGCCATTTTTTTCCTACCGTATTCCAGTATCATCATAGCAGACTAGAGACACTGCCTTCAGATGGTTTATGAATTCTGTTTCACTTCTATTAAATTTCAAATTTTACTGCTTTCCCACTTCATAAAGACTTAGGGCCACATCCAGCTTCAGAAGCAACAATTTTCATAGATCCTTCTGAAGAGCCCTTGGTTGGTCATTGTCTAGTACTGAATAACTTTTAATAACTTTTTTCCATTAGTAAACTAAAACATTGAGAGTCTTTCGCACACAAAGAAATTAGCATTTCTAGGCATCTGTGATAAGTGTGTATAAAAAAAGGCACAGCTTTGGTAGAGTACATGGTTTGCCATCATTGAATATTTTAGCAAAAATAAGAATAACGGGTCTGGAGCAATAGCACAGCAGGTAGGGCATTTGCCTTGCACGCGGCGGACCCAGGTTCTATTCCCAGCATCCCATATGGTCTCCCCAGCACTGCCAGAAGTAACTCCTGAGTGCATGAGCCAGGAGTAAACCCTGAGCATCTTTGGGTGTGACCCCCCCCCAAAAAAAAAGAATAACATTGGTTGGTTGTATGTTAGAAGCACTGTAGCACTGTTCTCCCATTGTTCATCAATTTGCTCGAGTGGGCACCAGTAACATCTCCATTGTGAGACTTGTTACTGTTTTTGGCATATCGAATATGCCATGGGGAGCTTACCAGGCTCTGCTGTGCAGGCGGGGTACTCTCAGTAGCTTGCCAGGCTCTCCGAGAGGGACAGAGAAATCGAACCCGGGTTGGCCGCATGCAAGGCAAACGCCCTACTTGCTGTGCTATCACTCCATCCATATGTTAGATGAAATAGTTAAATTTTAAATTCTTAGTTTCTACTTAGGGATCAGAATAATCCCCTTTTCCCCTGTTGCTTCAAACCAGGCAATCCTTAAAACCAAATGTGAATGACTATTTTCCTAACCTCTCTAGTGTGAAGGTACATCAAGAGGACAATTGCTTGAAAATCAAAAAGTGACCCTTCTCCTGACGTTCTATTTATTGTATCCAGAACTGTAAAAACCTATTTGTTGTTTAATCCTCCAAGACTTTGGTAATTTGTCAAAGTAGCTAAAATGCAGCAACACAGCTCAGTTTTTTTCCCAAGGTAGCCAAATGTGTGCGGTGTACAGCATGCCTATGCTATGTTTAATGCACACTCATTTGCCAATATTGGAGCATTAATCTGAATAAATAATAACTTACATAAATACACTGGCAACAGGACAGTTCTTTGATAGGAAAAATATGTGAGAGATTTTGCTGGGAAAACCCAAAGGGCAAATTCATTTGTTGTGGATTATATCCAATGAATCAATATTATTATTAAAACCCACATCTGCTACATATTCTCTCACATAATTTCCGCATTTCCAAGACACTTGTATCCTTAATAATACTGTTCTCAGTGTATATTGGAGTATTACTTTTTTAAAAGCCCATTATGCAACAGGATGACAGAAAAAAAGATAAATAAATCACCCTTTGCTACATGTTATCCATCTCATCCCTAAAACATTTTCATGCTCAAATTGACCTATTAGGTAACCAGGTAACCAGAACAGATTGGCAGGCACTTTGATAACCACACAGTCCAAACACACATTTTCTGTGAAACTTTGTCCAGCTCATATAAATACTCTAAGAAATGTTTCTCTAGTCTTAAAGACACACACACACACACACACACACACACACACACACACATATATATATACTTCTTATTATCTTGAAGTCTCTGTTTTCATAAAATATGAAAAGGGAGGTTTTCATGAAAGGTTATTAAAGCTTGCTTTGCTGTTCACTAGTTGAAAACAAGATTTCCTGGTAATTTTTGTTGTGTTTTCTGACCAGGATTTGATCTTTTTGTCCACATACTTATTCGAATAAAGAAGTAGATATTACCATCAGTATATATTAAACTATTATGGCACTGATGCTATTTTTAAAAACTCCATACAGCTCACTACTTTCCACTCTAATAACTTTAATGACCTTTAAAAAACTTGTAGACTTTTCAAAAATAGTTTCCTGACACAGAGATCTAAGCTGGAAAGGGAACTCCACAGAAAATAGCCCAGAGAATAGCATTGGACACATGAGTATTCTTTTGGTTAAAGGGGTAGCCCGAGGGGATTCAAAGACTGGATAATCATCATACTATTACTGATAACACATAGTAAGATAATTATGTGTTAATTTACAGAAATTAAAGTAACTATCAGGCTACAGTAATTTGGCATGGGTTTTTCAACGATGTGCAAGCCAAAATAAGCTTCAGATATTTTCTCAAGGAGACTGGTCCTTCAAATCATCATATATGGCATGTATTTTTGCTTATGCTTGCACTCTTTTGACATGCTCAGATTGATTAGTCCTGCAAAGCAGACTATTATATCTCCTCTTTCCATATGCTGACCATCCTTCATCACATTCCAGATTCCTCAGACTCCTGGTTCCGATTGGCATCTTTGTTTGATAGTGTTGTGATGTCAATCCTGTACCACTCAATTTATTAATCTACCTGTCATATTTTTATTGCCTTTGCATGTGACCCATTAAACACTTCTTACACCATGTTCAGGAGGGAATGTCCTGTTGCTTTTCAAAACAGATTTTCACATAGTAGATCTCTGACTCTATGTAGACTCCAACTGCTGATACTAGGCTTAAAAATACACTTTTACAGAAGTCAGTAGAAATAGAAATGTGGAAATTTAAAATGAAATTGTAAAGATAAACATGATCATTAATTCAAAAGCAAATTTCACCGAGAGGAAGCCGCTTAAAACCACTAAGTTCAAAGTAGATGTCAGAAGAAACATCTTTGTAACCCTGGGAGATAATGTGACTCCTTTTTGAGAATAACACATTCATTACCAAAACCAAATAAAAGGCAACTAAGCACAAAAAGTGAAGACCCAAATTATTTGCAAGTTTTTTAATAGTAATGTTTAAGATGAAAAGAATGTTGCTTTATGCTGGAATAATCACATTGACATGGAATTGGTTTTCTCTTTCTCTTTTTGTGGGGGGCAATGGGCGATGGGCAAGAGGACTACCTGACTGACTCAGGTCATATTCCCAGTCCTAAACTCAGAAAACCATGTGGAGTGCCAGGGATTTAATGCAGATGAGTCAACAGCAAGGCAAGTGGCTTACCTGCTGTACTACCTCTCTGGAATCCATTGATAATCTCTCTTATATAGAAATTGTATTTATTTTTCACACGGAATCAAACTTTTAATTATATAGACAGTTACTATAGACTCCTTAAAGTCTTGTAGACAACATGGTCCAGCAGAAACCAGGGAAATATATATGATAACTATTGCAAAGAAGATTCTTGCTAATAATTATCCAAAATTAATGTTGATATTAACATTTATACCTGGAAGGAATACCTGACTCTGTGCTCAGGGCTCACTTCTGGGGCTGCTCATGAAACCATATATGGTGTGGTGGTGCCTGGTATCAAATCAGGTTAGGCCACATGCAAAGCAAATTCCTTAATGTCTGTATGATTTCTCCAGCTCTCAAGATATACATTTTGTATAAAAGATCTGTGACAATTTTCTTGTTTCAGAATCCCCAGGCTTTTGTCATTATTCTTTCCATGAAGTTGACTGTAAGTTTCCTTACTTTATATTTTTCAAATGATACATACGCACACTACATGGTCCAATAGATCATTATGCCTAAGCATTAGGGCTTCTAACTTCACTGTATGGACCCAACTCTTGAATTGTCTCCGAACCAAGGATCGTTCAATGTAAACTGTGTTACCTGGGAGATGGCCAGAACAGTAATTGGTAGGTACAATGTGTACTATCTACATTACTCAAAGAAGTCTACCAGGTTCTGTGGTGGTAGTTGAAACCTGGATGATTTATTTTTCACTTTAAAGTGATATGCCAGTAAACCCTTGGGTCTCTAATAACTTCACCAAAGTGGAGGTTCTTCAAATTCCCACAGAACTTGCCTTTCACCTCTGGACCTCAAGTGTTTTATAAAGTTCTTCCACATCCTCGACACTTCTTTTACGGTCTGGCTTACTGGCCTTTGTAGGATAACATTGATATGTTCTTTCTCCCTTGCTGCAGGGAGCTTAGGTTTTTTGGGTTACCACCCATCACAGTGCTCCCGAGACACTCCCATTCCTCTGTGTTTATCTTTAACTTTGTGCTCTGCTTCCCCTGTCGGTTAATCACCCATATCCCCAAATTTAGACCCTGTGTTGTAGGATAACACTCTTTTGTCCTTCCTCAGGTAGCTTAGGTTTGTCAGGTCACACCCATCTAAGAACACTGAACTTGTATTGTAAACAATGTCCTTTCTGTGTGGACACAGGAAGATAGTTAATATTATGCTTTGTAACTTGGGAGTTGATTGACTCCGAATAATATTTACTCCTGGGCATCTGATTTCTTGACTCAGTTGCCCTTAGTTCCTAGCACCCCAAAAGCAGGGTCCCGACGAGGAACTGAATGGACCCAGGGCAAGCAATGAGCTACCTGGCATCGAAATGGGCCAGGCCAAAGAGCCACGATACTCAACTATAAGTTGAGGGCATGATCATGGACAAATGCTGTCATGATCCAAAAGTAAGTAACGACGAGACTAGGACCCTGCTGGAGCTAGGAAGATTAACCTGGCCTGAGGACTGCGAAATGTATAGTGAGATGTTCTCAGGAAGAACCAAACTAAATTTATATCTCTTACTGTGCTCATACAGAATGACATTGCTAGAAATATTAGAAGTAGATTTATTACAACTATTTAAGTAGATTACTAACTGAGGGAAGAACACACTCTTGTTGGGATCCCACCCTTGGGTGGATCGCCTAGTAATCTGAAGTGATCTCTGTAGATGAGATTTTATCCTTGAGTTAATCTCCTGGAGGAGTGGTCTTACCTCTCTTTGTTGATTCATCAGTATTCAACCCACCCTTATGTCACCACCTTATGTGACTGCTATATAAACTAAGACGTAAGCTCGGAAAGGGAGTCAGAAGCGAGAGAGCTCGGGCTCCAGAGATCCAGAGTCAGAGCCAGAAGGAGAGAGCTTCCAAGACTGGGGCCCAGGAGAGAAAGAGGCAGAGAAAGACAGGAGTGAAGAGGATTGGAATAAACTACTATTGATATAGACCGGCCTGGCCCCCGTTTCTTCTTCCGTCTGCCCTTGGCCAACAGCCGTTCCCATTCAGGCCACACACAGCGGCTCAAGAGCACTGAACGCAGGCAGTGAGACAGTGCCGTCCAGTGAGCCCGTGAACACACAACCTTCAGTGTGATAAGATTTTACACTGTGTGACTTGTGAGGTTAGATCCTTCTAAGGACACTGGATTTTGTATTTTCAAGTGAAATATTGCTTTTATCTTTTTTCTTATATCCTTTACGTAGTTTACTTTAGACCAATGTCCTTTCAGTAGACACAGGGAGACAGTTAATGCTATGCTTTTGTAACTTGGGAGTTTGCACTGTAGCACTGTAGCACTGTCCTCACGTTGTTCATCAATTTGCTCGAGTGGGCCCTATATAACGTCTTCATTGTGAGACTTGTTACTGTGTTTGGCATATTGAATACGTCATGGGTAGCTTGCCAGGCTTTGCCATGCGGGCGAGATACTCTCGGTAGCTTGCCGGACTCTCTGAGAGGGGCAGAGGAATCAGACCTGGCTGGGCCGGGCCAGACACATGCAAGGCAAATGCCCTACCGCTGTGAGTTAATTGACGCCAAATAATATTTACTCCTGGGCATCTGTCATATTTTGGTGACTTAAGCTCAGTTGCCCTTAGTTCCTAGCACCCCAAAAGCAGAGTCCCGACAAAGGAACTGGATGAACCCAGGGCAAGCTGTAAGCTACCCTGGCATCAAAATGGGACAGGCCAAGTGCCATAAAATATAATAAGTTAAAAGCACGGTCCTGGACAAATTCTGTTATGACGCAAAGAGAAGTGACTGGACAAGGACTCTGCTAGGGTTAGGAAGGACTAATCTGGACTGAGGACTGTAGTCTGGGATCGACAGTGAGATGTTCCCAGGAGAGCCATCCTTTAAGCTTAAAATATCTCTTATTGTGTCCATACAAAATGATTAGAATGATCATTAAGAAGTTAATTTAAAATGACTTTAAATTGTTATGGACTAAGGAAAGGAGAAATTCCACCCTTGAGTAGATCTCCTAGCAGGATGAGATTTTACTTTTAAAAAAGTCCCTACCGCCCCCCCCCCCCCCCAAGGAAGGGCTTTACATATGTTGATTATGCTGTCTCAGCTATGTGTAATCACTACCCCCAACCTTGGTGATTGGGCTCTTGAAAAAGGTAGCAAGACTGGGCAAGGGGAGACTAGCATGATGAAAGAAGGAGACAGAAATGAGGGGCAGTGTGAGACTATAATGGGGCACTTAGTGAGATTGGAATAGGCACAAGGGTGAATGGAATAAATGGTGGGATGGAGATTAGAATAAACTGCAACTGATCACCAGCCAGCTGGCAACCCTCTTTCCTCCTCCATGCCTCTGTTGGCGGTGGCTGCAGGCTGGGGTGAAGAAGCAGCTCATGGCCACTGAACGCATATGGCGAGTGCCCATACAAATATTTATTGAATAAACAGGCCTTGTAACACTAATATTGTATATTAGTTTGATGTTTTCTAGGCCATTCAGATGACTCAGAATCCTTTAGACTATGCTATGATGGAGAATACAAGAATTGCCACAATTGTGAGCCAAAACAACAAATAAACAGTGTCTGACCCACAAATACTAAGTATTTTACTGCTCTAGTTGCAATAAAAAAAGAAGATATTTGCCAAATAAGTGGACGCTTACCACATCTGACACATCAGTTTCTATTGTGGGCTTTATTTGTTTACACTTGTAAAATATCCTACAGCATTTTTCCAAATTTCATCCTTAAATTTTGTTCTTTTTTTTCAGAGATCATGCTGTCAAACTTTAAAGAGAAGTAAGTTTGGGACCATTTCTCGGGGCATCTTTAGGTCAGTAATTATGCCACTATTATCTACTATTGCCGTACCATATTTGATAGGGTTCAAATATGGTTTGAACCATGGTAACACCTACAAGGGCGATTAGAGGCTGCCCCAAAAGCCTCTATCCCTCTCGGAAAGCCTGGCAAGCTACCGAGAGTATTCCACCCACACGGCAGAGCCTCGCAAGCTATCCGTTGTGTATTCCATATGCCAAAACCAGTAATTACAATGGGTCTCATTCCCCTGACCCTGAAGGCGTCACCAATATGGCAGTAAGAGAAGAATGAGAAAGGAGAGGCTGATAAAATCTCAAGGCAAACTAGGCTGCCACAACGAAGGAAGACAAAAATGATTGTCTGTACTCTCAAAGCACGTACGCTAGCATCAGATGCATCCATCAAGGACCTGATGGTACAAGCGCGAAAGATTAAGTACGACATCATTGGTCTGACCGAGACAAGAAGGCACCAATCTCATCACACTGGAGAAGAATTGTTCCTCGGAACATGCGATAAAAGAGGTGTCGGAGGCGGGTGTCCTTGTCAAGACGAACTTGGCCATGAGCATTGATTCATTCGAATGCCTAACAACCCGAATCGGACCTTTAGATTTGAATAGATGTGCTCACTGCCAGCAGTTTCTATCTTCATTGTCTACGCACCAACATCCAATTATGATGAAGGAGAAATTGAGAAGTTCTACATGGAGCTGGAGAAGTTCTATAAAGAAGACCACACTTTTTACAAGATCATTGTGGGTGATATGAATGCCAAGATAGGACCGAGAAGATCAGCTGAAAAACTTCACATCGGGACCCATGGCCTAGAGTGAAACGAACAGGATGAGAGACTATCTGAGTTCATCAGGTCGACCAAGACCATCCATGGTAATTCAAGATTCCAGAAGGCCGAATCTAAACACTGGACATGGGAGTCTCCCGGTGGATGATTTCACAATGAAATAGACCACATCATATTCAATAGATGGTTTTGCCTGACCGATGTCACTGTTGTCCCAAAATTTCAAATGGGATCTGACCACCGTCTCTTTAGTGCAAAATTCTACTTCACAGAGTGCGGAGAAAGGGCTGCAAAGTTTAAGAAGAGAACTCCCAGAATGACCACCAACTGGGAGCTCTTTGGTACTATTGTGGCAACATGGGAAGATGCCATTGTTGACAACATTGACGAGGAATATGATCGACTGGTTCAGCACCTCCATGATTGTGCAAGGAATGCCAAGAGAAAGATAGCCACAAAAATGCACCTGTCTTCGAAAACTCTTGAGTTTATTTGCCAACGTGGTTTGGTGCATGCCTGAGGCAAGCGAATGTCCGAGCTTGCAAAGCAGTGCAGAGATGCGATCAAGGAAGACCTCAAAGAGAGAAGAGCAAAAGTGCTGGTAGATGTGGCAGAAGCCAGGAAAAGTATTCGTAACGCCCGCCTGTCCTTCACCAACTACAAGACCAAGATGACTGCCCTCTGACGTCCTGATGGATCTATCACATCTTCCAGGAGGGCAATGGAGATTATCCATGACTTCTACTCAGATCTCTTGGATAGCCATGTCCACCTGCCAACATACCAAATTCCACAGGATGGATATGTCATTCCCAATGTTCTCCCTTCCGAAATTCGACACATCATTTCTTCAGAAAAGAAACGAATAGCAGCCGGCCCAGACAAGGTCAGACCTGAACACCTGAAGAACCTGCCCTCAGTACTCATCAATATGCTGGCTCGGCTCTTCACACGCTACCTGTCTGAATGCAAGTTTCCATCCCAATGGAAAACCAGGAGGACTGGACTACTGTACAAGAAGGGAGATATCCATGACATTGGCAACTATCGCCCGATCTGCCTATTGTTTGTCATCTACAAGTTGTTCACTTGAGTCATCCTGAATAGAATTGGCGAAACACTAGATGAAGGACAACCATGTGAGAAAGCCACGTTCTGCAAAGGATTCAGTACCATCGACCATATTCACATGATAACCACGCTCATTGAGGTTTCTCGGGAGTTCAAAATGCTGCTCTGTCTAATGTTTATTGATTTAAAGAAGGCCTTTGATTCTGTTGAGACGAAAGCTGCCATTGAATCCCTAGTCAATCAGGGCATTCAAACTCAATACATCAGGATCCTCCGTGAGCTGTATTACGGATTCACTACCAGGATCTCACCATTCTACAAAGAAGTAATCATTGATGTCAACAGACGGGTTCAACAGGGTAATACCATTTCACCAAAACTCTTCAATGCAACCCTTGAGAACATCAAGCGACGACTGGAATGGGAAGAAATGGGAGTGAAGATAGATGGTCGCCAACTGCACCACCTCCCATTTGCTGATGACATATTTTTAATAACACCAAACATTAGCCAGGCGGCACAAACGCTGGCAACTTCAACTGTGAGTGTCGAAAGGTCGGACTACAGCTGAATCTTATGAAGACAATGTTTATGAGAAACAGCCTCGTTCCTGATGCTCCATTCGCTCTCAATGGAACGATCATCTCCGAATGCAACTGTTATGTGTACCTAGGTCGAGAAGTCAACATGACAAATGACTGGAACCCGAGCTGTGCAGGAGGAAGAGAGCAGCTTGGAACGTCTTCAAGAGCGTTGAAGAAATAGCTAAGAGGACGAAGAACCTCCAGCTCCGGGCACATCTCTTTGATTCCACTGTTCTTCCTGCATTGACATATGCCTCAGAGACATGGGCCCTACGAAAACAGGATGAGAACGCTATTCGTGTCTCCCAAAGAGGAATTGAAAGAGCTATGCTTGGAATATCACGTTTCAGTCAAATGAGAGAAAGAATCCGGAGTTCCGACCTCCATCGACGATCAAGAATCAGGAACGCTGTCTCATTTGCTAAGGCATCAAAAATCAGATGGGCTGGTCACATAATGAGATTTAGAGACGACCTCTGGACTAAAGCCATTACCGACTGGATTCCACAGGATGTCAAAAGACCACATGGTTGCCCACCTACCAGATGGTCAGACTACCTCATCAAGATCATGAACAATCGGTTTGAGGCTCTTCATGTTCCTAGAACGAACAGACGCCATTGGGCTACACTAGCACGCGACAGGGACAAATGGAGACGTTACTGGCACCCGCTTGAGCAAATCGATGATTAACGGGAAGTCAAGTGATCAAGTGATCAAGTGATTATCTACTACCTACCCTAAGTAGTAGATAACTGTACTGGTTGCAATATGTAGACAATTTTAGAAGTTTCTTATGATATGTTTTGTTCAGAACCAATGGCTTTACATGATGTTTACTTCGATTGCTAAGCATACTCAATCCATTATTCATTCATGGAAAAATCACTGTCTTTTTATAGAACTGGTCTAGGGTAACCTGAACTTTATTCATTATACTATTCTTATTTATTTCCTAAAAGCCCTTCTCAGACAAGAAGAAAAAGATAGAAGGGAGAAGAATGAAGATACTTTGGGTCTGAGGGCATAAATCTTATGTCAGATATTTTCTTAAAATTTCTCAAAATGTCTAGGTATTCTCTCCCTAGTAAATGTCACCTGCTTTCTCTCGGACCACTTGGAAAATAACTAGAGTAAATTGTAATAATGTTTCCTTGCCACGGTATTCTACAGTCTTTTCTTTTAGTGAACATCTTTTTCAGTTATTGGATTTAAATATAAAAATTAATTCAAACTTAGTAACTGGACAATATATCATAACTACTTTAAGGGCAAAGAACATTAGTTCCTGCTCTTCTATTTTTAACTTTTTTTAGGTTTTAGACAAACAGATGGTCAGCATTCTTCATAACTAATTTTCCCTACTATTTGTTTCTGGGGACACCAGACCCCATAAATAATTTCTGAAGTTCTATGAGGATAAGGTCAAATTGGTTATTTCTCATCTTTGAAGGATGTTAACAGGCTTGTATGGCCCTGGCTGCTGTCTTTTAAGCATTGACATCTGGCCTTGATACTTTGGGGCCTAATCAAGTCCTTGAATGTTAACCAACTAGCATGTTACCAGCTGCTAAATCTAGTACTGTAAATGTGATTGTATTCTTTGCCAAATCTTATAACTTGGGCCCAAGCTCATATGTAAGTTAAGCTTGGAAAAGCCAATCTCAAGATCTTTTGGATAGTAGCTTCAAATGATGGAGCATATATTAAGTAATGGATTGTGTGGTCATTTCACGATCACGATCACAACCATCCTGTTAATCGTCGATTGCCTCGAGCAGGCCCCAGTAACATCTCCTTCGTCCTAGCCCTGAGATTTTTTTTTAAAAAGTGCCATATTCAAGGCTCTTTCAGAGTTAGGAGAATGAGACCCATCATTGTTACTGGTATTTGGCATATTGGATACGCCACGGGGAGTTTGCCAGACTCTGCCGTGTTGGCAGGTTACATTCGGTAGCCTGCCAGTTTGTCCAAAGTAGGAATGAGATAATAAAATGTCGCGCGGCTGCAAATGTGGCCACGCGATTCCGGGAGCTGGGTTTTTATAGTCTCTGAGTCTTGGCCGTTGATGGATTACATGGCACCAGGGACCCCTGGCGCTGTGTGGTCATTTGACTATGAAAATTTATTTTTCTCTTTTACTATAAAATGGGTCCCTTTTATGAGCCCAAACTCTGAGGGGTGTCAATCTTTGCATAATGAGGGTGAAAGAGAACATATATTCCTATCTATAATGGCAATAAATCCAATAAGAATGAATTAACTATCCCCTCCAGAATGAACTATTCCAATTCTGTTCTAATTACATGCTTCAGAGATGCTTTATATATTTGAACATAAAGAATATTCTACATAGTATAGAATATGTTTAGAAGAATACCTATAAAGTTACCAATATTAGTTACCTCAAGAAAATATTCAAGCATTATTATATTTCCAATGTTTTTTCATTTTTCTAGACCCCCTTAAAAATGGAAATGAGAACATAGCTACAGCAAATATTTAGTAAATGTTTATAATTTTTAGGTAGTTTTCCTTTATTTGTCATTCTTGAATTATGTTGATGTAAAATTGTTGTTGATATTACAACAGAAATTTTAGGAGTATTGCCTCATCAGTTTATATTTAGACAAAAAAAACAAAAGTTAGAAACCATAACAAAGAGGAAATACAGTAGGACATGCCAGGCCACAGATGCCATTTATATATAAGATACATTGATATTTATTAATCAATAAGTCAGTCCTCTCGTATACAACATTTATACATTTTACCTCCATCTTCTTAGCTTATAGTTTATAGTTATGCCTTAACCTTGTATAAGTAATTTATACACAAGAGAAAAGTCCTGTGGTCTTTGTTTAAATATGAGTAAAATATTATAATGAATAGTCATATCACGACGATGAATCACGGCCATCCTGTTATTCGTCGATTGCTTCAAGCAGGCCCCAGTAACGTCTCTTTCATCCTAGCCCTGAGATTTTTAAGACAGTGCTACATTCAAGGCTCTATAGGAGAATGAGACCCATCATTGTTACTGGTATTTGGCATATTGGGTACACCACGGGGAGTTTACCAGACTCTGCCATGTGGGCAGGTTACATTCAGTAGCCTGCCAGTTTGTCCAAAGTAGGAATGAGATAATAAGAATAGTCATATAACTTTAAGTTTATATGATTTTTTTGTGTGTTTGGGCCATATCTGGCGGTGCTCAGGGCTTATACTTGGCTCTGCATTCAGGGGAAGTTTGGGAGACTATAATGGGTTGCCTGGGTGGCGACATGTAAGGCAAACACCCTACCCACTGTACTATTGTTCTGTCCCAAATTTATATAATATTTTTATCTTATATAATGGTAAGACAAGCATAATCATGACTGAACTTTTAGAACAATTTATTTAGTTCTTCAGTACTGAGTGACCTTGTATAAAGAATTTAACTCAATGCATTTAGTTTCTTTAGCCACAATATGGTTACCAATAGCCTTTATCTCTCAGAAATGTTATGATAAGTAGAGATATAATCCCTAACAAGAATCTGGTATGGTGATGGTGTTGGCATAAGGGATTGTATGTTAAATAGAGCTCAGTCTTACAGAAATCAGAATACCTGGCTGACTGCAATGAACTTTTATTAAGGACAAGGAGACTGACAAGTATAATAAATTAGAGATTTTGTTTTGAGTATTAAAGCCTGATCCAAATTCTTACACCTGGAAAGCAACGTGAGTGTGAGGGGAAAATAAATTGTAAGCCCATTTTATTCTTATTGAATCAGATCATCTTAAATAACTAGAAAACAGTTCACAAAGCTCACATGAAGGCTAAGCTTTCCTGTCAAGCTGACCTGATTTATGCTAATGAGAATGGAAGACTGTGAAGGAAAACAACCCAGAAGTCTATGACAGTTGGTCAGCTCCATAAATCTGCTTCAAGTTCTGAGCAATGTCTACTCTGTATCACATTAGGCTTCCAAAGCATGAAGCAAAGCATGCTATTAAGCTAGATCTCCTTGAATCACAAAGAAATCAATAAGGTAAAAATGATAGAAGAGGTTAACAACCAAAAGGGGAAAAAATGACTTGGTGAGCGGAGAAATGTATGACAGATCCAAATGGCCTTCATTATTTTTAGATCGGAAAATTCTGATAACTTCCTAAATTGTCTCCCCATCGTCAATGTTTTGCCATTCAGATTTATCTTGTAGACCATTTCCAGGTGACTACAAAACTTCCTCATGAGTATATATTGTTAGTTATTTCAGACTTCTATGTTAAAATAGCCCTTTATCACCTGAAAGGTTTCTTATCTTTGCGTTCAAATTTCTGTACCATATTGTTCTGATCTAAGTGAAAGCTTATCTACTAGTATTGCTTATTTTTGACCATTGACTATTAGTTAAAATGTTTAATTTTCCACTTCATTTTGAATAGCTCCTTTTATTTATGCCAAGCATGGTCTTCTTGGAAAAATGCTGAACCATTTCCCTATGAGTCTGGTGGATTGTCAATATGAAAATCAGAGATGTTAAAAATAGGAGATCCCTGTGGCCCAAATTAAGCAGATCAGAGTATATTTCCCAGGAGGGATGGCCCGGGAACGAAAGGATACACACAAAAGTGATAAAACCTAAATTGTGTGAGGAAATCATGAGATGCTCAGAACCTAAAATATTTGTCTTGTAACTTTCTTACTGTTTCTCAGATCCTCTGTTTTTCCATAGTTATTGTCTCTTAATTCTTTGAGCTACTTGATAATTATACAAAAGATTCCCTTGTGTGTATGCTTACATACACATTAATAGTAGTTTCTCTTGTTTGAAAACAAAGAATGCTAAATATTGCAGTAACGAGCGTAAAAGCAGAGCAAAAAAAGTGTTAGAAAAAATAAGGGTACAAGTCCCTAGAGATAATGGAGTATGATTTGATTAATAAGCTAACATGTCTTAAAAGATGTGGAACTGTAAATATTCCATGATGATAGAATGAGTCTCGTGTATAGTTGAGATATTATAAATAAGGTTATTGACTGACTCCCTGAGACATGGAAGGTGACACTTACTAGGAACTGGTGTTTTTTGTAATAGACATGGCTAAACTATGTCAACAAATTATAAACCTCATTGCTAAATTTTGACTTTAAGGCATTGTCTAAAATCTAGGATCTTCTTATCACCATGTCCTCAGCCTCTCCTTTAAATAGTCACAAAGGCTGAGATCAATAAAAGTCAACTTTAGACCTGTCTCATCCTGCTTGCCAGGTGAGGTGAATTGAGATCTTGAGGTGAATTGAGATCTTGAATATACATCTCAAAGCAAGTTGAATAAAAGGATATGAACTGTTCCCTTGCTATATTAGTAAGGATTTGAAGGTCCTTAGGTTTCATCAGAGACCTAAGTCATAAAATCTTCTCCTAACATGAATATGTTCATTTCATGATTGAGGAAATACTGTCTCTCACAGGAGAAATAAAATGATTCTTCTGGTGCCCAAACCGTGTTGGTGCTGACATCCTCCTCATTACTCTGACAAACCCTTCCTCATTTTCTCTTGGCTTACTTTATCTCAAGTCTTTTATGTTCTTGGAATTTGCTAGAATCCTCTACCTATAGAATCTCACTCCCTCTCTTACAGGTCTCTACCTATAATGTTCTACCCTCTGATAATCTCAGATAACCCTTGTCATCTCCTTCAACTGTCTATTGAACCAAACATTACCTTCTCTAGGTTTTCTGAGGCCACTGTATTTATAACACTTTCCAAATGCTATATATTACCTTTAATTATTTTATTTTTTCATTGCCTTTGCCATCAACAACCACATACTTAACTTTTTCCTGTTCATTATCCCCAGATCCACCCCTCCTATGATCTCCTTGTATATTACTCTTTCCTGGACTCTGTCCCAGCCCTCTGCCTCATTTTAACTCTCTTAATAGATTGTGGCAGAAATGAAGGTGGTCCAACACCAGGCTTACACCTTGAGTCTGTTTTGTGGCTTTGGAGAATTTTGTGATCAGGCTAGCTACCATGCAAAATGAGAGAGTGTCATGGAAAAGGAGAAGGAGACGCTAAGACTACATAGACAAAGAGAGAGATGAGCCATCTCGTGCTTCATTTGAGTCCTTTTTCTGCTATTGTCACGGACATAAATGAGTCATGTTGGATGTCTTGGTCCCACAGGCTAACAACACATGTAACAACAATAAACACACACACACACATACACACCTAGAAGAAATTAGCCAACCCACTTGTAGAAATAATAGATGAAATCCACGTTAAGTCACTGAATAGTCCATTTTATATATATATATATATATATTTATATTATGCAATCAAAACTTTATTCATTATTCATTGTAGTCCCAGAGGAAGGGTAAATTCAATGAAAAAAGAATTTAGTAAAGATCCCTAGCACTGTAACAGTGTGAATATTTAAAAAGCATATCAAATGGAAAGATGAATACAATAACAAATAAGTTTTGACCAGTCAGCCTATTGAGTGAAACACATAAACTTAATATAAAAGGGGAAATATATGCTCAGATTTTAAAGACAAACGTTCTAGGAGGATCTAATCTTATTTTGAATAGTTACCTTTATGAAGAGGCTCCATTGAGCATAGAATCTGAATTACTGAATCATTTTTAAGTTTAATTAATATGAACCTTACCCAAATTCTGCCTCAAGAAAATTATCTTAGATGGCTAGATATCTTTCACCCTAATACAGAGAGAAGGATTCAGAGATCTCAGAAATGCTTGATTAGAGCAATTATAGGCATTCCCCCCACCCTCTTGACCATATCTAAGAATAGCTCCTTAGTGATTCTCCCTTCAGTTCCCTCATTTCTGTTATATGACAGTAGATTGCTGAATCTCTAAATACTGCACTGCACTGTCATCCTGTTGTTCATGGATTTGCTCGAGCGGGCACCAGTAACGTCTCCATTGTGATACTTGTTACTGTTTTTTGGCATATCGAATATGCCACAGGTAGCTTGCCAGGCTTTGCCGGCGAGCAGGATACTCTCAGTAGCTTGCTGGGCTCTCCGAGAGGGATGGAGGAATTGAACCCTCGTCAGCCACGTGCAAGGCAAATGCCCTACCTGCTGTGCTAAAAAATTTTCTTAATTTTTTAATTATAAGCTATGAGTTCTGTAGAGGCATACAATTTTAGATACCTAAAACTCTTTTTTTTTTTATTTTGATAAACTTCACAATCTCTTGGTCCCTCGTAGTCACTAAGGTATTTAACTAATTCTCTGAGAATCTCATAAACTTGAGAATTTCTTTGTCCTCTGCTTGATGGATTGAACAATGAAAAGAGGAAAAAAGTCAGTCTTAGTGATTAATCTACTTCATATAATCTTGTGTCTCCACTAAAGGGGTTGGAGCGATAGCACAGCGAGTAGGGTATTTGCCTTGCATGCCGCTGACCTGACTGACCTAGGTTCCATTCCTCTATCCCTCTCTGAGAGCCTGGCAAACTACTGAGAGGATCTTGCCTGCATGGTAAAGCCTGGCAAGCTACTTGTGACGTATTCGATATGCCAAACACAGTAACAAGTGTCACAATGGAGACGTTACTGGGTCCACTCGAGCAAATCAATGAATAACAGGAGGACAGTGACAGTGACAATGATCTCGAAGAGCAAGTGGAAAGTATACTTAAACATCTCTATAGTCTCGATGGCATTCCCTACTCCCAGGAGTTTAAGAATCTGATGTCAGCAGGTCAGGATTTTCTATATTTCTATTCTCTAAGGTAAATTGTGTGGTTTCCCTGCACAATTTTTAAAAATAAAAGAAAAAGAAAATACACGGCATTCTTCTAGACTTGTAGCTTCCTTAGCTAACCCTGTAACAATACAGTAGTTATAATGAATATATATACATCAGAAAGACATCAATACTCTGCCTCTTGGGCTTTTTTCTTTAATAAAGTAAATTTACAGAAACCAGATATTGAGATCTAATAGTTATATATTTTACTTTTTAAATTAAAAAATACAGAACTGCATTTCTTCCCATTAAAATATTTTAAAAATTATTTTGCTTGTAACTAATGGCATTGAGCATTTTATCTACTTTTGTTGTCTTGCGTAAAAGACTAAAAAGTTAGACAAAACAGTAAGGTTTGGATGGGTTTCTAAGATTCTAATATGCTTTTTTTCTGATCAAACTGTTCCATTTCTTTCTTTACTCAAGAAATAAGAATCCGGGGCTGGAGCAATAGCATAGCTGGTAGGGCGTTTGCCTTGCACAAGGCCGACACGACTTGGATTCCCAGCATCCCATATGGTCCCCTGAGTACCGCCAGGGGTAGTTTTTGAGTGCATGAGTCAGGAGTAACCCCTGTGCAATCGCTGGGTGTGGCCAAAAAAGCCAAAAAAAGAAAGAAGGAAAGAAAGAAGGAAGGAAGGAAGGAAGGAAGGAAGGAAGGAAGGAAGGAAGGAAGGAAGGAAGGGGAAAGAAAGAAAGAAAGAAAGAAAGAAAGAAAGAAAGAAAGAAAGAAAGAAAGAAAGAAAGAAGAATCTATGTAAGTTTGAGGTAGACATTACTCTGGAATACCCTGATTAACATATTGCCTCTTCCTCTGTAACTGAATGTGTTCCAAGACTATATTTTCTTCAAAACGTATATTGAAAATACACTTATTTTGACAAACCTGTAGCAGTTACTGTCAGTGACTAAAATTTCCAGATGCAATACAATAGTGTCTTCTCACCTTCTGTTCTCTGTTAGATTGTAGCAGCTTAGATTTGAATGGAAGCATTCAAGAGGAAAATGTTGTAATGCTGGGGAAAACATGGTGAGAAGTTTTGCAGCTCAAAAATAATCTCATAGTCAGTGAAGATTTGTCTCCAAAGAAGTTTAAACTTAGAGTTTACATGAGAAATGTTGGAAAATCATTACCCTCCACTGACTTCTGATTGATTTCCTTTAAAAAATTTTAGAAGTTATGGGGGCTGGAGTGATAGCACAGCTGGTAGGGCGTTTGCCTTGCACACGGCCAACCCAGGTTTGATTCCCAGCATCTCATATGGTCCCCTGAGCACCGCTAGGAGTAATTCCTGAGTGCAGAACCAGGAGTAACCCCTGAGCATCGCCGGGTGTGACCCAAAAAGCAAAAAAAAAAAATTTAGTAGTTAAAGCTAATTCAATTAAAAGAAAGTCACAAAATTAAAATAAAATTAGATGCTCTGATTTTCCACAGTGGAGGATGGGAGTGTGCCTTATAATTTTTGGAAAATAGTAACAGGAAAAGCACTTTGCTTCACTTCCTTATAAAATCCCACAACTAAAGGCCAATAAAAGCCTGAGTATTAGCTTGAGGACTTTATTAAGTAAATTATGTTTGTAATCAATAGCTAGTTTGTACTTTCAAATTAATTTATGAATTATTATTTGGAACTAATTCCATTTACAAAAGACAATTCTTATTGTCTCATTAGTGTCATCTAGCACATATTTACCTCTACTTTTCATTAAGATAGTCATAATCAATTTCTGAATCTGAATTATGGATCCCGAGAGATAGCAGAAGGGTTAAGGCATCTGCCTTGCATGAGGCAGATATCAATTTAATCCCTCGCATCACATTTGGTCCCTGAGCACTGCTGAGAGTGATTCATGAGCATAGAGCCACGAGCAATCCCTGAACATAGGCAGGTGATGGCCTACCCTTCTCCCCATTAAAAAAAATCACAATAAAATAGCTGCAGAGAAAGAAATACAGAAGGCTTTGGAAGTGCACATAGAGAGAAAAGTAGTGTCTGGAACCTAAATCTATACCAAAAGCCTAAAGGCCTTTGAGACTTTCCCGAGGAGACACAAAACCATTGAGATGCAGAATTCCAGGTCGGGAGAGCATGACTGCACCCCTGGGGAATTCCAGGTCAGGAACTTGACTGCACCCCTGGGGAAACTGCTGGAACAAAGGTCACATTAAGAATATCAAAAGACCATTAACAGCTCTGGCCTCTAGAGTATTAAATGGACTGGGAGTTGTGGGGAGGGAACTTTGGGAAAACTATATAAACTAACTTGGCAGAGGAAAGTGCCTATATGCCCACATCTGTTCCTGAAAGATACACTTCTTTCTTGAATCTTACAATGCATTTGCCCACATCTCTGAATTTTTTTTAACCTAATGAAGCTTTTTTTGGGTCACACCGGTGATGCACAGGGGTCACTCCTGGCTCTGCACTTAGGAGTTACTCCTGGCGGTGCTCAGGGGATCATATGGGATGCTGGGAATCGAACCCAGGTTGGCCGTGTGCAAGGCAAATGCCCTACCTGCTGTTCTATTGCTCCAGCCCCCCAAACCCATACTCTTTCCTCTCTCTCTCTCTCTCTCTCTCTCTCTCTCTCTCTCTCTCTCTCTCTCTCTCTCTTCTTTCTCCATTATTTCTCACAGAAACTTGTTTTTCTTCATTATTCATTCCCTCCTGAAATTCTTTCCAGTAAGGGTAGGTGGCAAACCTGGAAAGCCTGTGTAAGATTTAGGACTGACTTTGCTTTCTTGTGAAGAGCAATTCCCAGCTCCAGTCTGGGTTCCAAGCATCCCTGAGAAATCGGGTACCGGAATCATTTCGCCTGCTGGGCAGAACCAGTGGAATCCAGGTGCAGTTTGCAGTAGTATGTAGTATGGACAGTTGTTGAGATAGAAGGTCTAAATGTGCATTATTCATAGCGGACTTGCTGCACCCCTAGATTTCCCTGGGCACTTGCCCTGGTGACCTAGTGAGTTGATTTGATTGATCTGTTTGCACAGTCATACCCTGTGGTGCTCAGGACTTAACTCTGTGCCCAGCAATTATTCCTGGCCGTGCTGGGGGGATGCGTGGTGGAGGGGGGGAGGTAAGCATATTGGATGCTGGGGATCGAACCCGCCTCTGCTGTGTGCAAGGCAATCTCCCTTTCAAGGGCTCTGGTCCCTGACCTATTGGACCGAGTGGTATGTGTCCTTCTCAATGCTGTCTGTCATCTTTCTCCTCCCCATTTCACAGAAGCCACAGAGGGGAACCCAACACCTTCTGATGAGAGTCATTTCTCACACTTGTACCATATGGTTCATACTCTGGGAACAAAAATTGCTTGCCGGAAGCTGGAGCTATAATACACCCCGGAAGGGTGCTTGCCTTGAATGCTGTGGACTCGGGACTGATCCTGGTACCCAATGGGGGGGGGGGGGGGTCCCTTGAGCCTGCCAGGTGTGATCACTGAACACAGATCCAGGAGTAAGCCTGAGTACTGCCAGGTGTAGCCCCACTCAAATAAATAAATTAATTAATTAGTAGATAAGTAAATATATAAATAAGAAGAGCCAGAGAGATAATATAGCAGGTAAGACATTTCCCTTGCATGCCACTGAGCTGGGTTTGATCCTTGGCATCTCATAGGGTCCCTCAAGTTTTCCAGGGGTGGGTCCTGAGTGTAAAACAGGGCATAACCCAAGTTTTTGCAGGTGTGCTCCCCCACAGAAAAGAACCGCTTGTCCCCATTTCTGAAGAACAGTCATATTTTAAGAGAGGAAAGAACTGTAGAACTGTAGCCTTTTTCCCTCCTCAAATAAGGCTCCTTAGCGTCAAGGATCCCCAGAGGACATTCTTTTTCTTTTTCATGATACTCATGCTGGCTCAACTACTCAGTGGAATAGAACTTTAGTAGATACTAGCCAATCTTAAATTCTGTTTTCAGTTCCATAGCTACAGATTTAACAAAGAAGCTTCAGAATGTTATTCCAGGAATATATGAGTAGAGGACACTCAAATGTCTTATGTGTGTGTGTGTATTTCCTTTGCATTTTATTTTTTACTCTTTATTTTTTCTTTACTGAATCACTGTGAGATAGACTGAAATAAAGTTGCTCATGATTGGGTTTCAGTCACACACTGCTCCAACACCCATCCCTTCATCAGTATTCATTTCCCACCACTAGTGTCCCATTTTCCTCCTGACCACTGGCCCCCAGCCTGTCTCTACTGCAGACACTTTTCTTCTCTCGTCTCTCTCTTTTGGGCATTATGGTTTGCAATATAGGTACCGAGAGGTTACCATGTTAATCCCTTTACCGACTTTCAGCACTCAGTTCCAGAGTGATCATTTCCAAATCTCCTTTGTCATAGCGGTCCCTCCTCTATCCTAACTGCCTCCCCTGCATCGCCAACTTGTAGCAAGCTCCCAACCATGAACCAGCTCTCCTGGCCCTTGTTTCTACTGTCCCTGGGTATTAGTCTCATAGATGATTTTTTTCATATCCCACAAATGAGTGTAATCATTCTATGTCAGCTCCTCTCCCTTTGGCTCATTTCACTCAGCATGTCTTTATCCAAGTTACTGTGGTAGCTTCTCTAATCTCTTGTATAATAAAGGTGACAGAATATATTCATGATAGAGAGTTGGCCAGACTACAAATGTGCAGAGCAGAAAGCTGGTCACAGAGCTTGTTTGTAAAAGGGGGTTAAGAAAGCTCTTTTTTTGCCCTACTAATTAGTGGTAAGTTTGTCTTCACCACAAAGCCATTTAAAGAGATAAAGCTGACTTCGTTATGTTTCCATTTTCCCTCTTAAGGACTAATGAACTTTAAGGTTGCAATTCATGAAACTTGGAATATTTGGGAAGATAGTTTTGTGGGCCACTCTACACAATACCTGAGAATGATCTGTTTTCTCTTCTCTTTTTTTGTTTTTGAAAATCGGTGTTTTGGGAAGCTTGTCTTTACACACTTATGTTTCCAACACTTTACTGAGAATAGAAAGATGCTTAAAGCTGGGCTGGTGTAGGATAATTCTTGAGATTTAGCACTGTAGTACTATTGTCCCTTTGTTCATCAATTTGCTCGAGTGGGCACCAGTAATGTCTCCATTGTGAGACTTGTTCTTACTGTTTTTGGCATATGGAATATGTCACAGGCAGCTTGCCAGGCTTTGCCGCGCCAGCGCGATACTCTCGGTAGCTTGCTGGGCTCTTAGAGAGGGATGAAGGAATCGAAACTGGGTCAGCCACGTGCAAGGCAACCCCCTACTTGCTGTGCTATCACTCTAGCCCTTGAGACTTAGAGGAATTTTAATTTTATATCCTTGCATTGGTGATTAGTGTACTGGCTCTTCACAGAGAATCAAATAATTATTCTATTGTTTGTTATGAATCACTCTTGACATAGGAATAAAGTCCCACCCCTCAGCTTTTTGCCATGTCTTGTGAATAAAGAGCTACTCCAATTATTTATGGGCCTGATTTTCTACTGCGAGAGTTTGCTTTGGTTCACCTTAACCAGTTTGGTTTATTACTGCCTTATGGACAGATATTTGGCTGAATGATGATGGAAGGGCAAGGTTAGGTGAGAGGCTCATGAAATTTGCTCTAGACTTAAACCTTCTCTTTCCTTTTGGAACTTTACTGTCCAAACATCCATTCAAGACAATGAATGCCTTACTTTCAGCTCCTCACATTCAATCCCATGAGTACTTCCTTCCCATCAAGGAATGCTTATGAAAGATCAGTATCCATTATTTCTTTGTACTTGATAAGGTTCTACTAACCTCATCAAGACCATAAAATGTTAGTGTGGAACTGGAGCAATAGCACAGCGAGTAGGGTGTTTGCCTTGCATACAGCCGACCGGGGTTCGATTCCCAGCATCCCATATGGTCCCCTGAGCACTGCCAGGGGTAATTCCTGAGTGCAGAACCAGGAGTAACCCCTGTGCATCTCCAGGTGTGACCCAAAAATCAAAAAATAAAATAAAATAAAATAAAATGTTAGTGTGTGCCCAGAAATTCATCTATTTTTCTATTCTCCATTGCAGTTGGTTATGCCTTAATAGGGCACTGGGGATCCCTTCAATATTTCTGGATCAAGTGGAATCTTCAATTAGATGACAAAAACAATCTAGCTCTGAAGACACATGGGCTGCATCAGACTATTTCCTCTGAGGGCATGTTGAAATCATCATTTTCTAAAATGGACTTAGACTGGTAGGTAGGTGTTTTGTTTATTGAGCTTTTCGCTTTAAAATTAGAGGTGGCTAGAGCAAAATAAATACTTTCATTAGATTCCCAGCTTGTTTTTGAGACTTTATTTCTCTGGATGACAGGGTAGAGATTTTCTTACTGAAAGACTGTGCTGAGAGTCCAGCAGATAACAGTGTTCTACAGATGGTCTTTGGTACTTGTATGGTAGATAATAGTGTAATGAATCTTAGTGTACAAAAGTCAAGCACAGCTATCATTTTTCATGATGATCCTCTGCTCTGATTTATGTGAATTTCAAATTTATTCAATGTAAGAATGGCATTTTTCTGGTCTATCAAATCCTACTCTACTTTTGGACCTATTCCATAATCAATCACCCAAATTACTCAATACTGGCATAAAATTAAAAAATAGGGGTAGGCATAGCTTAATTTTCATACCTGTGTCACGAATATCTTTATCTAATAACACCTTGTACATTTGTGCCCTGAGTGACTTATTTTGTCTGATAAACATCCATTGTATGAACTCATTGGGGAGTATAAGAGATGAAGGGAGAAAGGTCATATTATCAAATCATTGCACACAAAGGCATTTTTTTTCAGTATCACCTTGATTTATTTTCCTATTTTATTTTGTTCTCAGATGGAAAAATAATTTTATCAAGAAAACAAATGCTTCTGCCAAAGTTAAAGAATTCCAAATTTTAATCTTTTATGTAAAAAATGCCAACAGAGCTAAAGACTTGCCTCACCTCATCCTCATTTCACTGGCTAGTTTTTAAAAATCCATTGACAGTAAACAACATATTTTCCTCAAATATGATGATTATATTTTATTGCTGTCTTGTTTAGTATATGTTTTTCTCAATTGGGAAAAAAAGTCTAGGTGAAAAAATTACCTAACAAGAGAAGTAGTTTACATGGTCATAACATTTAAATTGCTGCCAAAGAAAGACATGTAGAAAAAAAAAAGATTTTAAATGTAAAATATCACATAACTTCAAAAAACTTACCTCAATTTTCTACCATTTATCAGGTTCTATAAGTCAACATTCTAATAGGATTACAGTCCTTTATTATAAGTCCCTAATGGTACTATGGTATACATTTAAAAAAGGCTACTACAAAAAAAAATCTTTATTTTTGTTTCTTCCTAGGATGGACTTAAACTATTGATATTTTTGAATAAAAAGCCTACAGTAGGTATAAATGCAATAGTTAACTGATGTCCTTTCCTGCTCCACAGAAGATGGCATCTATTAGTCCAGCATCTTCTCCTGTTTCTTGCCTTCCTTTTTCTTCTTCTTAGATTCTGCTGTAATTACAAAGAAAAGAAACAAAAATTACATTAGTAAAATATACATGAGGGAAGGAAGCTACTTCGCTTAAAATTGGCCAGGAATTACACAAGTCAATAGAAAAAAAATGGAGATATGTTTGCATTCAGGGCACGTGTCTGAATGCATGCAGGTACATATGTGTTTATGAATCTGCCCTCGCAAAAAGGGCCTATAAAAATTGGCAGGAACAATGCATCTTTTACCTAACATAGCTTACCTCTGTGTGAAATCTATAAATGCCTGCTTCCCTATTGGCTGCCCAGCTTTATATACAAAATATTGTCCAGATGTCCTATTTAGAAAATAGAACACAGCACCTTGCTGAGAAGGTAAGCTTCTCAATGGAACACTACTGAAGTTTTTCTTAACCCTTTCTATACTTAACACACTTTATCTTTCATTATTTCTGCTTGTCATTTTTAAGTGTCTCCTTCCTTTGATCTATGAAGAGTGGGACAACCAGCACTTCAAAGGTATTTTTTCAAAGTTCAAGGTATCTGTAAAGTCAAAGAAGGCATTCTGTTTCATTTCTAAACAACTAGTGTCTCAACATTTAATAATTTCTAGTCTTTTGTTGATATCTTAAGCTACAGTTGTGTATTAAGATGATATACCTGGGAAATAACATAGGATGTCAAATGGAATATATCTATCTCTTATTCCCTTGGCCTCAGCTTTTCCAAATCTCTTACTGAGATGCATCAGCACTTTATAACCTTCTTGCTCACCAGCAGGCTAGAAGTTTGGGGCAATAATTTCCACATTTTGGCTAACATTCTTTAATGTAGTATAAAATAGATGAATAGATGGAAGTCACACTGATCAGGTATTTATATAAATTTATTTGATAATGCTTTAGAGTATTCTTTGATACTCTAGATTTTTAAACCTAGCTTATATTGGGTATTTATTCCAGGGCACACTTTGAGACTGGGAATCTTTCCTTAATTCTCCTTGGTGATAGCAAGCACACATTCTCACTTTGTTACTTCAGCTTAACATTCATTCTATGTTCATTAATGAACAATTTGTTGACCAAGAAGTCAACATCTTGCCCATTTAATCTTCACAGTGTCAATCACTCAATGTTTTGGAACAAGTGGAAAGTCTTCATGGAATTGCTTTGATACACTGCAAAATCTGAAGTCCACTTTGAGTTAAATCTAAATAGAGAAATGAGGGATTGTCACTGAAAATCAGTGCAGAGGAGGAAAAATTTGCATTTTCCTAAGATCATTTTGATCTCTCACATAGTGAAATGTTCAAAGTTTTGAGAATAAAGTAAACATGGGATGATGATAGTGATTTGCATCAAAAGCAACTTTTGATGATTTTTATTACACTTGCATACAAATTGAGGATAGTCACCACTTGTCTCTGTGACCTCAAAAACTTTTTAAAAGGAAAACTTTTTAATATTTGCTCTCTCGATACCAGGATTATTAAATAGTGCCATGGAATCTATAATTGCAATAATTGTACTAATAATTTTATAATAATAATAACAATAAATTATAATATATAATCATGTTGTTACTGTGTCTGGCATATAATCATGTTAAACAACCCTTAAAAAATAGGAACCAAATGAATCTGTGATTTGGGAAAGTCCGAATCACACTGACCTAGCAGGAAAATCAGAAAGATCTTTCCATACAACACAACTCAACTTCTATTGTTTATCACATTTATAGCAAATGTCTAGTGGTCTTGTTATGTACTTTGATCTTGCATCACTCGAATCAATTTCTATTACTTAAGGCTCTGCACTTAGGCTTATTTCAAGCACATTTATTTTCTGTCTGGGTCTTTGGCCTTCAAACATGCTCTTCATCCCATCAACCCCACAGTTCAATCAGCATCAACATTCTGTTAATCTACTGTCCCTCAAACACTAGTCTGAGCACCACTTCTAGTTTGTAGGTTTGAGTCAGAAATCTTTTATCTTTATTTCACCTCTCTGGGACCACTTAGCTCTAGCACTGCAATTACCACTGAAGCATCTATCAGCTGTGTCAAAACAAAGTTTCTATTCAGACGACATATTGCTCAGTGTACATTAGTACACTTGTTAGTGAAATAAATAAGTCTGCGGCATAGCAAGAGCATATGCTTCAATAGCTCACCAGACACCCATCTTCCTGAATTCTCCTTGCCTATCGCCACTTCAATCTTTACACATTATGGTCTCTGTTGCCTGCGTGTTTCCCTTCTTCCTTTCTCAATTTCGCTTAGCCAGCAGATACTCATTCCTAGGATCTTAGCTTCCAAGTCACTTCCAAAAGGAATGCTTCCCAGAATTTCCCACCCGCTGTTAAAACACTCCCATTGTGCCTCTATTGCTCTTAAAAGATTATACTTGCAGGGATCAGAGATAGCTCTATTGACAAGGAAACCTGCTTTGCAGACATGAGGCTGCAAGTTTGATCCCCAGCACCACATCATATGTTGAGTGCTATCTCAGTGGTAAAGGTAAAAGGCCCTCCCGTTGATCATCGATTTGCTCGAGCGGGCCTAGTAACGTCTCCATTGGAGACTTTGTTGTTACTGTGTCTGGCATATCGAATCCATCACGGGGAGCTTGCCAGGTTCTGCCGTGCGGGCAAGATACTCTCGGTAGCTTGCCGGGCTCTCCGAGAGGGGTGGAGGAATCGAACTCGGGTCGGCCATGTTGGCTACTTGCAAGGCAAACGCCCTACCGCTGTGCTATCGCTCCCCTTAATACCCCCATACAACAAAGTACGTGATTTCTGATGTACTAAGCACTACAACCAGGTATGTCCAAGCATTACCCAAAACATGTGAACCCACAATTGTCATGGGGACAACTGTGGGAAGAGAAGAAGGGAAACGTAAATGGGACTACTCATTTTATAGCTGTTTATTGAATATGTACTTCCTTCTTCCTATGAGAGAAGAGACAGAGACCATCGGAATGTCTTTTGTTTCTGTGTCTTTCGTCTCTGGTACAAAATAAGAGCTTTTGAAATATTTGTTGTAGGCAGAGTGAAGAAATGAATGCTTAGTGGTAAGACTGCTTGAATGAATGCTTAAGTGTGAGAGTCCACTTATTAATGCATAAGAAAGTTAGGACTATAAATACCATTGCTATCTTGCAATATCTCAATATTTCATTGGCAATCATTATTTTATGATGAATAAGATTGCATGCACTTATATTTAAATGTTGTTGCAATCTGTCACCTCTTTTTCCTGTTTAAAAGTAGAAGCCTGAGTTAAGCCTGTGAGTAAAATGTCCTATTTCACTAACTTTTGGAACTTACAGTGAGAGAAATCTTTATTGTGCAGATTATTAATTGTCTAGAAATAAGTCTGTAGTTGGATAAAGCATAGTGTTTTGTAATAGAGCCATAAGATGGTAACTCTTAAAATTTTTTTTGTGGGGGGGGTTTGGGTCACATCCAGAGATGCATAAGGGTTACTCCTGATTCATGCACTCAGGAATTACTCCTGGTGGTGCTAGGGGGACCATTTGGGATGCTGTGAATCAAACCTGGGTCAGCCACATGCAAGGCAAATGCCCTATCTGCTGTGCTATTGCCTCAACCTCAACTCTTAAGATTTTAAAAAGCGAACATGATCACTCTCCTGCTGTGAAATGGAAGGGTAGCTTAGTTCAATACTGAAAAGAGCCAAGTTGGAAGAAGGGAGCCCACACATGTCACCCTCCAAATAGCACTCTGAGCTGCATGTCAGTCTCCCCATCTGGACTGAAACTGTGCAGCAGAAATGGTTGCAAACAGGAATTAGCCATTGTCAAGATGTGAGAGAAAAGGGCACCAGTCTAGAAGAGGCTCTGTGGTTTTCCCTAGGCTGACTTGACTGGGAGGTACCACTGCTCTGGAAAACTCTCAGCACTACCTTGCTTTAATTTCTTGGGTATCTGTTACCTACTTTAATTTCTTGGATCTATGAACCTTCCAGTTCTGTCTTGGGCCAGTTTTTGTTGATAGATGAAAGTACGTTTTTCTCTCATGCATATTTTACTAGAATATATGGTTGAAAGTATTTCAAAATCTCAGATACTTGCTAAGAAGAAATACAGCAGAAATCCGGCCTGTTCCTCAGTGCTATAAATCAAAGTACTGGGAATGACATTTTGATGGTAATCTATTTCAAAAACTCAAACTTTAGCGTAGAATATTGCTTCAGTGCATAGCAGCTACTGATAAGAAAGAAGAGAGATGAGAGGAAAATGTAAGAATTAATAGAAACCATGCTACAATATGTGATGGATACCATAGCACTAAATGGCTACCTGTTCAATAAAAAATGAGGAAATAATGAAGTCCTGATAGGTCAACACTGAGAATCAAGTTTTCACCTAGACAATTGGTTCTAATCAATGTCTGCCACTTATTGACTCTAAACTTGGGTGAGTCAATTTTCTGCATCTGTTTCCTGTAAATTGACTGTAATGAAACCAAGTATACTATACACAGAGGGACATTATGATTATCACTTGAGATTATGTCTTCTTGGATCCTATTTCACTTATAGTGTTTAAAACAATGTTATTTAGCAAACAACTGCGAGGCACTATTTGTACATTTTGGGATAGAATGGCAAAGAAAATGAAATTCTGTTTTGATTACAAGATATGTTTTCAAGATTTCCCTATGAGAATCTTTCAAAATTATAAGTACTCTAAAAGCCTGTTAAATAAATATGTTAAGGATCATGGATTTATGAAACCTATTTTTATTTGGCAGCTATTTTATGATTTCCAAGTCCATCTCTCTCTTGATTTACAGGAACATCACAGATAGATTTGGTGTGAAAGACAACATCCATGAGAAGAATGAATTTTTAGGGAGCAAAAGGATATCTCCAGTACATATAGACCGAAGGAAAAGCAGTTTCTCATCTGAGTGATATCATTCTTTTTTTTAAACCACTAATTATTTTTTCAGTTTTTAAAGTAACACAGGATTACATAAAAAGTTAAAAATACATATTACTCATAGTTTTATAATATACAACTAACACTTTTGCAGCAGGTTATATTTCTGCTTCCTTTCTATGATAGTATGCAACATTTTAAACTAAGAACGTATTGACAGTTGATAACATATGTTATTCTAAAATTCCACTGCATGAATATGCTTTGAAACTTGATTATTCTTTCATCTGATTTATGCCCTTCTTGAACCCCTTCTTCTTAAACTGAGTTTGCTGTTTTGTCCTTTCATGTATTGTAAACAATAATCAAATGCATTGCTTTGGCAGAAAAATCTTTGTATTTTTGCTCTGTTTTAATTTAAAGAATATTGGGGAAGGACCTGCTTATTCAAAGGACAGGATATTTTTAAAGCTCTCAATGTGGACTGACAGATTTATTTTTTGAAATAATGTACTACTTTCATTCTCATTAGCAACTTACTTGGGATGCTACCCTAGCAGACTTGTTCTCAGAAGGCAAATAACAAGCCAACCTGCATTGTCTCCTCACCAGTCAGTCACAGGCCCTTTTAGAAATAGGATTACTTCATCTTTGGGCCAAGTAAACATCCACTGCCATTTCCAATATTATAAAATCTGAGAGAAATAGCATTGGAAGTAGGCCTTGAGAAGAAATCAATTTAAAAGTTTTTCAAAGACTTTGAGGAGTGATGCTATTACAAGAAGACAGAGGAATGAGAATTCTGAAAGAAGCTTATCACATTTTCTCAGAAAATTTCTGTTTGCTGGGGCTGAGGAGATAGTACAGGAGGTAAGGTGCTTGACTGGCATGCAGCTGACCTGGGTTGGACTCCAGAACCACATGTGGTCCCCTCTGAGCCCCACCAGGAGTGATCCCTGAGCACAGAGCCAGAAATAATCTCTGAATATCACCAGTTATGGCCCAAAGCTCCCACAAACTCTTCCTTTTTGCTTTGATTGATTCCCTTTTGACAGATGGTTGCTTATGTGTACAGATAACATATAAAGGAACATAACAAATGAAATAATTGAGTGTACCTCATATTTTAAGGAAAGTTAACCAACCTGTTTCTACTTTTATTTAGTTTATATTTTATTATTTTATTTTATTTTATGTATTTATTTATTTATTTTTAAATGCTAAGATGAGGAATTTTCTTTTTTTTTTATTAAAAATTTTTTTAATAGTGAGACATCATGAGGTACAGTTGCAGACTTACACATTTTTGTGCTTGGGTTTCAACTATACAATGATCAAATATCCACCCCTCCACCAGTGCCCATTTCCCACCACCACGGATTCCAGTATCCCTCCCACCCTCCATCCCCCCCTGCCTCTGTGGCAGGGCATTCCCCTCTGCTCTCTCTCTCCTTTTGCGTGTTGTGGTTTGCAAAAGAGGCATTGAGTGGCAATCATGTTCGGTCTATAGTCTACTTTCAGCATGCTTTTTAAGGGGGCTTGAGTGATAGAACAATGGTTAGAGTGCTTTTTTTTTTTTTGCATACAGCTGACCCAGGTTTGATCCCTGGCACCCTATATAATTCCTGAGGCTTGCCAGGAGTGATCCCTAAGCACAGAGTCAGGAGTTACCCCTGAGTACTGCTGGGTGTAATCTCCAGAACAAACAAAAAAAGTGGTCTTGAACCATTAAACCAGTGGAACACACTCTTATTAGGAAAATTATTGTGCTGCTAAGAGGGAGAATTCATTCCACCCACCCCCTAACAAATCTGGTGATTGCCATTTTCTAGAAGTCAGCAATAAGCTCCAGGTCCAAGCGATGATGGTGCCAAACGTCAGGCCTCACGGGACACGGGAGGAGTGGGCCCCTGATGAGACTCTGAGATGATGCAACACCTGGCCACTGTCTACTTAAGCTCCTACATAGCCAGGATTCAGAGACACGCAAACGAACCTCACACCCGAGCAACCTGCTGCAATGATCTCTTCAGACAGTATTGCCTCCAAAACAAACAATATAAAACACATTGTCTAGCATTGCATTTTCGGCAGGTATGAGTGGTGGTGGGTCTGGTCTCGAAAAATCAAAGGTAACTAAAGTAAAAAAAAGAGAGTATTGTGCAAGCTGTCTGACACACAGGCAGGGAAAGGTGTGGAAAGGGGGGAGGGAGGAATACTGGTGATTTTGGTGGTGGATAATGTACACTGGTGAAGGGATGAGAGTTGGATGACTGTATGATAAAAACTCAAATATGAAAGCTTTGTTACCGTACCTCACGGTGAATCAATAAGAAAAAAAATAATAAAAAATTTTTTTTTAAAAAAGAGGGAGAATTCACCTCTGAGGAAGCTATGGACATTTGGTAATAGGCATTAAGGTGCAGAGGTCAGTAATGCCAGCATCTGGGAGACAGCATGGCATAGGACCACTTGACTCAGATACTTGTTCAATAAATCATGAGATTTCTATAAAGGAACAGGACTGGAAAACAGTGATGCTACTACAATGTAAATATGTCCAAAGCCTGTGTATCACCAGGATCTGTTTGATAATCTTTTGTACTATGATACACCTACTTTTTAATGTGAAAATAACTGAATATTTTTGTGTTCTGAGAATTAGGAGAGAAAAATAAAGCAGTAGAAAAGGAAAAGAGTATTTCATCTACAGATTTTTTAATTCAAGAATTTCTCATTGAAGAAAAATAAAGACTGTGTGTACATGTGTATGCAAAGTATAGTTACTCAATTTTGCCATTTTTAACTTCAGAAAAAATTTTAAGTACTAAAAGTATTGAAGAGATGAGATAGCTAAAGCAAGTGAAAATCTGTGAAGGAGGCCTACTTTTGCATAGGTAACTTTTGGAATGTGGATATGCTTATATTCGGGTTTTATGGGTACAAGAGCATGCATTACTAATACTTAGGGTGTATGTGAACATATGTGGTTGTTGTGAAATACTAGAATCACACATGGCAATTCTGATGACTCTAACTCTATCTAACTCTCCCAAAGTTACTTTACAAAACTATTGAGGTTGAAGTCCACAAGAAGAAAACATCCAACCCCATCAAAAAATGGGGCAACGAAATGAACAGAAACTTTCTCAAAGAAGAAATCCGAATGGCTAAAAGGCACATGAGAAAATGCTCTACATCATTAATCATCAGGGAGATGCAGATCAAAACAAGAATGAGATATCATTTCACACCACAGAGACTGGCCCACATCCAAAAGAACAAAAGCAACCGGTGCTGGTGTGGAGGTGGCGAGAAAGGGACCCTCCTTTATTGCTGGTGGGAATGCCAAATGGTTCAGCCCTTTTGGAAAAGAGTATGGACAATTCTCAAAATATTAGAAAGTGAGCTCCCATTTGACCCAGCAATACCACTCCTGGGAATATATCCCAGAGAGGCAAAAAAATATAGTTGAAGTGACATCTGCACTTGTTCGATCATTGTATAACTGAAACCCAAGGATAAAAATTTGTAAGTCTACAACTGTACCTCATGGTGTTTCACTAATAAAAATAAAATAAAAAACTATTGAGGGGGAGGAGAAATAGTACAGCAGGTAGGATACTTTATACTTGGCTAGGCAGGGTTCAATCTTTTGCATCCTATAAGGTCCCCCAAGCACAAACAGGTGTAATTCTTGAGTGCAGGGCCAGGAGTAATCCCTGAGCATTGCTGGGCATGGTCCAAAAACGAAAAGAAAAAAATAATAAAATAAAAAGCTCTTAAAAATAAGCTGAAATAGAATAATATACTTAAATATGTCTGTATCTCTCTCTCATGCTACTTTTAGCATAAAACAGTAAATTGTTAACTGGTAAATTCATGTTTTACTTTATTTTATTCAGCAGAAGCATCTGACCCCATTTCAATCTCTAGGTACTACAGGTTACTTAGGAGTGTGGCTTGGGGATTACTCCCTATAGTACTTAGGGGACAATGGTGTGCTGGGCACTAAAACCCAAGTCTAGGAATCACTGCATTCATCGATGGGATATAAAAAAAAAACAGAGCATAAGACTAATACCCAAGGACAGTAGAAACAGGGACCAGGATGATTAGTTCATAGTTAGAACCCTGCCCTAAGTGATGGGAGGGAGAGCAGCTGGGATAGAGAAGGGGCCACTATGACAGTGATGGTTGGAAGGGATCGCTCTGGATGGGAGATGCATGCTGAAAGTTGGTAAAGGACCAAACGTGATGGCCTCTCAATTTCTGTATTGCAAACCATAATGCCCAAAAGTAGAGAGAGAGCGAGAGAGAAAAAAATAGAGACAGAGAGAAAGGAGAGAGAGAGAGAGAGAGAGAGAGAGAGAGAGAGAGAGAGAGAGAGAGAGAGAGAGAGAGAGAGAGAGAGGAAAAGTGCCTGCAATAGAGGCAGGTTGGCAGGGGGCAGGTAAGTGGTAGGAGGGAAACTGGGGTCATTGGTGGGAAATGTACACTGGTGGGAGGATGAGCGTTGAAACACTGTGTGACTGAAACCTAGTCATGAACAGCTTTGTAACTGTGTATCTCACTGTCACTATCACTATCACTATCACCCCGTTGTTCATGGATTTGTTCGAGCGGGCAACGGTAACGTCTCCATTCATCCCTGTCACATGCTAGTGTAGCCCAATGACATATTGGGGGCTCTTTCAGGGTCAGGGGAATGAGCACCATCATTGTTACTGTTTTTGGCATATCAGGTACACCATGGGTAGCTTGCCAGGCTCTGCCATGTGGGCGGGATACTCTCAGTAGCTTGCCAGGCTCTCCAAGAGGGATGGAGGCTTTTGGAGCAGCCTCTAATCACCTTTACAGGTGATCATAGTCAGGCATATATGCGGGCATGATACTCTCAGTAGCCTGCCAGGTTCTCTGAGAGCAAGAACTAGAGAATAAGAGGTTCGTGACCATGCACGTCTGGGACCTTGGTTTTATAGTCTCTGGATCCTGGCCGTTAATGGGGTTACACAGCAGTTGGTGAGTGTAACTGTCTAGCTACTGGAAGATGGGGGACCTGGGTGGAGGAGGCCCAGTCCTGAACCGAGCAGGCTTGGAGATCTCAGCCCTGGGTCCCACACAACTGGGCTCCTCTTCCAGTTCCTTCATGCATGAGGCTCATCCAAGCGTGTGGAGAGTGGCCTTAACATGGCTGTGGCTGGGTCCTGGAGGTCTTCAGCTGCGGGGACTCTGCTCTGGGCAGAGAGGGAAACTCAACCCGCCCTCCTCCAAGGGGCCCTGGTGAGGATAGCCAGGCGCGGGGGCAGGAGATTCTGCCTTGTTCTCTTCCGGTATCTCACAGCAATTCAATTTAAATAAATAAATAAATAAATAAATAAAATCCAGGTTTCTTTCATATAAACTGACTAAGTTGAGCTCTCTCTCCAGTTCCCATAGAATTATTCTTTTATTTATTTATTTATTTATTTATTTATTTTTTGCTTTTCGGGTCACACTCAGCAATGCTCAGGGGTCACTCCTGGCTCTGCACTGAGGAATTACTCCTGGCGGTGCTTGGGGGACCATATGGGATGCCAGGGATCGAACTCAGGTCGGCTGCATGCAAGGCAAACGCCCTACCTACTGTACTATCGCTCCGGCCCCATAGAATTATTCTTAAGATTATATACAGCTTCACTGATTTTTTTCCCATGCCTCTCCCAATGCCTGCAAAGAGCATTTATTTCTGATAAAAACGCTTAAAAGCTTCTTTCAGCAATAATTAGGACGGAGACTGAAAAATTTCCTTGTTACTACATATTACAAATTATTTTGGCTGCCTAAGCCAGATATAAAATGTATTATTAAAAACAATAATTAGTTCTCACTTTGCACTCTTATTTTCTATTATTCTATTTGATATTATTACATGACTCATGCTACTAGAAAAAAATTATGAGTTTTGAAAATAGGGGAAAGCCTGAACTCTAAAATATTAAGCATGAGAGTAGGTGGAATCTCATAAATAATTCTTTATTTGCCACCAACTGAATTTTTCCAGGTAAATTTTTTTAAAATGTACCCTCTACGCATTTTAATTAAAGATTTAATTGTGTCCCCTTCAGAAATACATGTAGATATCATAGTCCTAATACTTCGGATGACCATGTCAGGAGATAAGGTTGTTATCTCATTTGCAGTAAAATGAGCCTGGGGGAGAGGTTGATCTCAATCTAACTGTACCTCTTAAAATAGGGGAAATTTGAGCACAGATATGCACTGAAGACAAGTATCCCTGGGTCCTGGAAAGAGACTTATGTATACCCTGTCCTTGTTCCTTAGGGTTGCAGAAGTCAACGCTATGGAAATCCTGGCCTGACATGTCAGCCTGCATCCCTGCAAAAAAAATGCATTTATTCTCAATTTAAAAAAAAAGTAAAATTGAAAAAAAAGAAAATATATTCATACAGCCATCTAGGCTGGGTCCTCATTACAACAAACTGAACTATCAACTTGTGAGAATGAACAAGTTCATTCTTTACATATTTCCAAGCAACAAACTGACACTCGAGAGCTGTAGAAATGCCAGATGAGATGGGTTTACTGTTAACCCAAGAATTTTAATGAGGTCATCACTGAAATGAATGACTTTAGTAGTGAGACATGTAGGAGTTTCAGAAGACCTTTCTGCTTCCGTTCCCCATTCCCTACCCGCCTCTCCATACATACTCTATCTTTGCCCTCTGGATAGGTACTAGAAGATGGGGGACCTGGGTGGAGGAGGCCAAGGGGATTTCAAGCAGGGGGGCTGAAATTTTGATTCCTCCTGTCCTTACCACACCTCTTCCACCCCCAGCCCTGTTCTATCTGTTGCATTAGCAGGTTGGCTCTAAAGAGATTCTCCAGGAAGTCTCTATATGTTTCTGAAAGCGGCCTCCAGACAACTCTAGTTTATTATTAAGGTGCCTCTGGGAAAAGATTTAAAGATAATGTTTTGCTGTTTTCAAAAACTTTTTTGCAAGAACAAGGCCATTCACTTGTTACCCAAGAGTAAGCAGCTACGGGCCTTGGCCTTGTGTGTCCTAAAAGTAGAACGCCAAGAACATTTTCACCTACTGCTTTTCCTTTGGGTGTCAGATGAGCTCTCAAAAAAACACTCTTTACTCCTATAGAACTAAGTTATTCCTTTTTCTTTCTCTTCTCTGTCTGCTGAGTAGCAAGCAGCCTGCTTCCAGTTCCCTGGAGGTTCCCAGAGCTGAGCTTCAGATCAGAGCTGACCAGAGGCACTGGGCTTGTGTGCGTGTCCTTCTGATGGCCTGTGATACTGGCTGCCGGGAGATGGGAACTTCAGAGTCACCTGCAGCTCTCTGCTCACAATAAATTAGTCTCACAGTGGTGAGAAAGCAATTTTGAATCTCATTCAGAGTCCAGCATGAAGGACCGCTGGGAATAACAGGGGGCACTGCACTGCTAGGTTTTTCTCTCCCAGAACGCAGCCCTCAGAGGACCGCAGCTTGAGAAATATAGCACCGAAAGTTGTTATTTGCTTCAGTTGCAATTATCATGCAAAGACCAGCTTGAGACCATAATGGTCTGCCATGACTCACTCATAAATCACTGCAAATATGCCCTTATTGATGTTTAGAAATTATCATTGGAACAAAACTCAAATTATTCATATTTTTAGACAACTTAAAAAGCTCTCTTAAAGAGCATTCTATTTGGGAACCACTGGGGTAAATGAAATCTGGAAACAGACTGTCTTGACCTCAAGTTCAAACGTCACTGGTTAAATGACCTTGTACAACTTGTGACCTTAGTGTTCTTGTTTGCAAAATGTGACGAAGATTTTTGGCAGCTGCTATAAGACATTTCCTTCTAAAGGTCTAGATTAATACCTGTTATACCCTGAATGCTCAATCTATATATAAAATCACTTTTATAATGCTGGAGAATAGCAGAACCCAATAGTCACAATCTAAAATCTGGAGCTGAAATGCTCAGTCCTGAGAAAGATAGAAGATAGAAATGCAAAAGCTTCTTGGGAAAAAAGAAGGTCCTTTAACCCAGTAACTAATTAGTATGAACATTGTTCTATCATTCAACCTTTCTTACTGCTAATTATAATATAGCTGCTCTGTGTGTGCACAGCTAATGAGCTTCTGTGAATGGAATTTACCAGGGGAACTAAAGCAGACACACAGTGTAAAGTAAACCCCACACATATTTAGAGTTCTTACTTTTCACATCTGTCCTGGCAATTAGGACTACAAATCCCTTAATAGAGATAGGAGTAAAAGACCTAGATTACTTCTCTTTTAGGTAAGCACATTGTGCCTAAATAGTGATTTCTTTGCCCAGATTGAGGCTAAAGAAAAAAAATGTGAGATGCTTAATGAGCTAGTTCAGGATAAATTGATTAGACATATTGTTCATTCATTCATTCATTCATTCAGTTCCTCTTCTGGACTATGAGATACTGTAGTCACTTACAGAGTTATATGGGATGTGGCTCCTACCCCAAGAAGTGAAGTGTTGGAAAAGGCAAATAAACACTAATAGTGAAGGATTGAATGTCATACTTAGAGAAAGGAACCCTTGAAGAGAAGTCAGGGATTTTCTATTAGGAAAGGAGTTCTGGCAAGTCTGAACTCTATTATGGACCTTTTACAGAACAGATCTTTTGGGGGAGTGCCTCAAAAACTTTGAACTTTCCCTTGTTTCACTTAGAACTCTAGTCTTGCTAGCTCTTTCTCTAGCTTCAAGACCAAGTACTCTACATCACTTAAGTCCTGTCGACTTACCACTTGGCTCTGTGCCATTTTAAGTCTATTTAACCATTACGTTGCAAACTCATCCAACATTATTTACTTATTGTTGTACCATTATTAACCTTACTACCCCTGGAAATAAGAGGGGGAGGGAAGGAGAATAATTTAATATTACTAGCACTTACCATTCAAATCGACGATCAACGGGAGGGCCTTTACCTTTACCTTTACCTACCATTCAAATCTGATCCATTGCTGGCACCAAGTCAAGATAATAGTGACCCTTTAGGGCCAGAGAGATATTGCAGCCAGGAAGTGCTTGCCTTGCATGCATGTGGCCTGGGTTTGTTCCCCAGTATCCTATATGGTCTCTGAACACCGCCAGAAGTGATTACTGAGTGCAGAGCCAGGAGTAAGCCCTGAGTGTGGCCTGGTATGGCCCCAAACAGACAAACCAAGAAAGTGAAATTTTAGGGAATGTATGTCGGCCTGCAATTCACTAGTTTACTTCTACCAGAACTTGATATACTTAGACTGAATAGACACAGAGGAAGTAGCTGTGTTTCAATGACAGAGATCTAAGTCTGACTGCTAGAGTTAAGCCCTGATCCCTCTGCTTATTATTTTTACAATCTGATTCCAAATATACAATCTGTTTCCAAATATACAATCTGATTCCAAATAAACAATCCTGTCAATAATCCTGTTTCCTCACCTGTACAACTGTGGATAGTAAGAGTAACTCTTTTAAGATATTTTATGAATATGTGGTCCACAACATATAAGCAGTGTACTGAATATAGTCAAAATATACTAAGCTCTCAATAATTAATAACTCTAATAACTCTGCTGTAATCGCCATATTTCTTTTCCTTATGGGGAATCATCCTTTTCAAGAAATTTCTTTGGAAGTAAAGAATCTTAAAAGACTGCACATATATTGTGAGTCTGGAGAGATAGCACAAAGTTAAGGCATTTGACTTAGTGCAACAAACTCCAGTTCAAACCTTGGCACCTCAGTTGGTCTCCGAGGTACTAAGCACAGAGACAAAAGCAAGCCTGAGCATCACCAGTGTGGCACCCACTCCACTAAAAGTAAAATTAAAGCACATTCATTCAGCAATTTTACACATAATTTTCCATTGCATCTTTACAGCTTGCTATTAAATATTCATTAAGGACCATAATTTACAACAACCAAAGCAGTGTTTGTCAGAAGTACTTTGTTTTGTTAGTACCCCAATCACTGCTAGGAGCCACAAGGACAATAACTGGTGGTGCTCACGAGATCTGTCGTTGCTGGGGATCAAAGCAGGACATTCGTGCCAGGCGTGTTCTGTAGTACTTCAAGCTCTCTCCCTGGTCAGATTATTAGCACTCTACCATAGAGGGGGGCAGAATAAAATCTCCTTAGTTCAAGAACAGTATTGTGGGTGGAAAACTGAATACAGAGGCTGAACGATTTCCAGAAATCGAGTGAAAAATAAGTAAAATCCTGAAACCAAACAAAAAGTAGGCTTCTCTCTGATGATTAAGAACAGGATTCTCTGGGAGACTAACACCCAAGGACAGTAGAGAAAAGGACCAGGAGGATTGCCTCACAGCTTGGAAGCCGGTCTCGCATGCTGGGGGAAAAGGCAACTCAGAGAGAGAAGGTACCACCAAGTAAAGGATGCTTGGAGGGCTAGCTCGGGATGGAAGATGTGTGCTGAAAGTAGACTACAGACCGAACATGATGGCCACTTAATACCTGTACTGCAAACCACAACACCCAAAAGGGGAGAGTGCAAAAGGGAATGTACCTGCCACAGAGGCAGGGGATGGGGGGTGGGAAGGATGGGTGCAGGTGGTGGGAGGGATACCAGAAGCATTGGTGGTGGAGAATGGGCACTGGTGGAGGGATGGATACTCGATCATTGTATGAGAGCAAAAGGGAATGTGCTTGCCACAGAGGCGGGGGGTAGAGGATGGGAGGGATGGGGGGGGTGGTGGGAGTGATACTGGAATCATTAGTGGTGGAGAATAGGCACTGGTGGAGGAATGGGTACTCGATCATTGTATGACTGAAACGTAAGCACAAAAGTTTGTAAATCTGTAACTGTACCTCACAGTGATACATCAAAAAAATTAAATTAAAAAAATAAAAGAACAGGATTCTCACAGCTCTGACTCATTCTGGTGAAATGTGCACATAGTAGCAATGCCCACCCTGGCAGGGGTCCTGAGGGTAGGCACCAAACCTGTACTAACTTACAGTGGGACTCTGTCCCCTCACCTCTCAGCACAGCTCAACAGAGCCCCTCTACAGAATGCCTCCATGCACATTCCTAAGAGATGTCAGCACCCAGAAAGTAGAAAAAACTGTTGGAAGTGGATCTTAGAAGAACTAACAAAAGAATCTCTTTAGTGGAGAGAGAATTGAGAATACTGGGAATATCACATTTCTTGACCCCTCTTTTCTATTTAATAATCAGCTGCCAAAGGCTGTCTCCTGCACACAGCTGAGTCTCGCACTTAAACAGTTGCTATTCTTTTGATCTTCAAAGATGAATTGTCAAACCTTAGACAGAGTGAGGAAACTGTCCAAATTAAAATAGAAAAAGAAAAGAAGAAGAAGGGAAAAGAAAAGAAGAAAAGAAGAGAAGAGATCAGCAAGATGCCAAAACATTTAGTTAGGAAGAAATAAGAGGAACTGGATACTGGGATATCATGAACAGAGAAATTGAACAAGGATTTGGCAACAGCAAAGCATAACTTAGGGCACTGGATGACAGGAGATACTAAGTCTATTCCCCAGGGTCACCAAGAAACATTCATCCTTAGGCATCCACTTTTGCCTGTCGAATTTGAAAATATTCTTCTGCCAAGCAAGCACGGAGGCTGACCTGAACACATTAGTCCATCACTAGGCATAAATATGAACTCTTATATTTGCATCTTATTTCAAAAATTAATCATGTTATTTTTAATTTATTTTGTATTAAATCATCATGAGATATACAAAAGCTGTTCATGATCAGGTTTCAGTCTTATAATGTTCCAACGCCCACCACTTCACAAGTGTACATTTCCCACCACCAATGACCTCAGCACCTCTATGGAAGGCACTTTTCTTCTTCTTCTTCTTCTCTTTCTCTCTCTCTCTCTCTCTCCCCTCTCTCTCTCTTTCTCTCTCTTTCTCTCTCTCCTTCTCTTTGGGCATTATGGTTTGCAATACAGATACTGAGGAGTTATCAAAAATGAATCATTTTAATGTGAATAATCACTCAAGACTTTAAAATGTTCCCATGTGGTAATTAAACCATATCACTGAGTCCTGCTAAATAAATTCTGCTCCTGGAAGGGCCCTCCACCCAAGCCTGAGGTTGAACAGTAGACTACAGTGATAACCACCCATTTACACAACTACCCATTTACATGGTCAGGACGGTCTGAAGGATGAGACTCCCCCACACATGGGTCCTGCCTTCCAGCTCTACTTGGCTTGATCTTGTAAGTCTAGTGATCTCAGTGAATTTGTAAAGCTAAAAGCCCGTTTCCAGACTCCCTTGCAGCAGGATTTTATATGCGACCCTGTTTCCAGCAAACAGGCTTGTTTAAATTAGATTTGGATGTAGATGTGAACAAGCAGGGGAGGGGGAGGAGGCCAAATTTGGGGAGATTAGATATTCTAGCAAGAGAGGAGGTGGAAGTGTCTGGGTCTGGGGAGACAGAATGTTGTCATTTCCAGTCTTAGCTTAGCATTCTATACACTGTGCAGTGGGTAATTTCAGCCGGAGGATTTCTTCTGCATCAGCTGTGTGTGGTATCATTAGACGTTGCAGCGTTATTCTTAGAATGTAGCTGCCAAGACAGCCTCTGGACCCCCCTCGAGATTCTGTAAGCTATTTAATATCCTTGAATAAACCCCTTTTGGTTAACTAGCTAGAGAAGATCTTAATGCATCTTGAAAATCCTGCCCAGTACAGGGTTTGCTGATAGGAAAATCTGAACGCACCTATCTTTTTTGTCCTAAGATATAGAAATCTCAAAAGTCTTGCACAGTTGATTCATTGTTCCCTAATTTATTTCTGCTGGGTTCTGACACAAATAAATAAATTCCAGCTATAACCTTTCAGTCAAGCAAGCCTGGTCCCCATTCCCAGGAAAACCACCTTCTCATTTTGCATTTTTCAATTCTTATGTTTGTGTAAATGAAAGTAAACATAGTTATTCATATAATATTCATAAGTATATCAATATTCTCTCTTCTGTTATATAAATATAGCAGAAAATGATTAAAAGCTCTCCTCAGATTAAGTGGATTTCCACACAAGAGAATATTTTAGGTGCTTCCAAATTTATATCTACTAATATTGAAAACTGGACTATGGCTAAACATAGAGCTTGTATCAGATTGACAGAGCCCTAGGAATTTCTATAAATGAAGAGGCAATATTAGTAGATTGGAGTATGATGAATTTTAAGCATTTCTTTTCCTTACCAAAGCAAGCGGGATAGTTAGTAATTTGCAAGAGTGAAACAGCAACTCTAAATATTCAATGCTTCCTCTCCCCAAGCAAATCTCTAAATTGTTAGCATTATTATTAGCAGTGATAATTATTCATAATCAAATCTCAATTATCTTTTTCAGTATTTTAATTTGATGGCAGGCAGTCATAGTCTTATCAACATCCATTTGCTTCATTGCAAAATGTAAAAACTACAGTTTTTTTTTACCGTAAAAATTAATCCGCTGCTACTTCTCAAAACAAAGGAGGCTAGAAACCAAGCAAAACCATTCTAGAAAACAAACTAAAACCAAAACAAAACATAAGATAAACAGAACTTGATAATGCATTTGACGAAAAGGATGATAATAATAAAAAATGGGGCTAGAAGCATGATAGTATACTGTGTAGGGAATTTGCCTTGCATGCGGCCAACCTGGGTTCTTTCCCCTGGAATCCTGTATGCTCATTTCCTTGTTCACCAAGCATGCTAGGAGTGATCCCTGAGCACTGAGCCAGGAATAAGTTTTGAGTGCTGTCAGGTATGGCCCCCCCAAAACAAAAAAAAAATTAAAAAAAAAGAAATGGCAGGAGAGATACTTTTAGTTCTGAACTTAGTGGCTGTATTTTCTGAAAAAAATTAATATCCCAAGCCCATATTTCCCTATGCTATTTATTTTATGAAGTCTAACAGTTGTGAGATATCCCTTTCCTATAGTTTCCAAATTTGAAAAAAAATGAAAAGGAAAATAACATCAGAAAGGAATAAAACCTAGAACTAATATTTTTTTCTTTTTGGGTCACACCCAGCTTTGCACAGGAGTTACTCCTGGTTCATGCACTCAGGAATTACTCCTGGCGGCGCTCGGGGGACCATATGGAATGCTGGGAATCAAACCCAGGTCGGCTGCGTGCAAGGCAAACGCCCTACCCGCTGTGCTATTGCTCCAGTCCAAACCTGGAACTAATTTTGCTAGTAAACAACAGGATAAATTTGATGAATCACCAATTTTCTCTTGTCTACATTTCATTTATTTGTTGCATGGTGGTTCCATCTGATGGTAAGCTGAGTTCTCAGCAGCTCTTCCATTTAATGACTTTAGACAGAGATATTTATCTAATAAGGCCAAAGTTCTGTAAGTTTATAAAAGTCAGAGGTAGCATGGCAGAATTGAAAAGATGTTCATATAATTCTAGAAGGTCTTCCCCTCAAATTCTGACCTTGAATTAGAATCCTGGTTCTTCCACATATAAGTTGTGAAACCTCAGGAAAATTGCTTAACTTCTCTGGATTTATGCATTCTCATAGACAAAGTACAAACAAAATGTACTGCCTGGTGTTTCTTATGAGATCAAATGGATGTGTAATGCTTAACAGTGTAAGATTCCAAGTTAATGAGTTCACTTTGTATGTCTTTTCTTATCAGGGTCCTGAGTTTAATTATGAGAATTCGATGATGACTTGTTTGTTCTTGGGCAAATAACATATGATTAGAGAACTTGGATGAAAGTTTAAATGATCACTGTTCCACAGCCTCCATTAATCACTGAAGGATTCTGTGGTGAAACTTCCTTTCCTTTAACATTTTAAGAGTATTCGTTAAGGGGGCTGGAGGGATAGTACAGTGGGTAGAGCATTTGCCTTGCATGTGGCTGACTCAGGTTCGATTCCCAGCATCCCATATCGTCCCCCAGCACTGCCAGGAGTAATTTCTGAGTGCATGAGTCACGAAACTCTAAGTATTGTTGGCTGTGGCCAAGACTTATGGCTCCCATAAAGGAATATTCATAAAGACTCTTCACAGGGATACCTTAGAGAACAAGACTGCTGTCATTCCTCCTGAAACAACCTGCAGCCAGCTTTAGGAAATGCCATCTTCCATTTGACTCATCCTGTATGTCAGTACTGGACCTTACAAAGTTAATCCTTTATTTCAAAGACAAACTCATGCAAGTTGGCGTGTACTCACATGTGATTTAGGTCAGAAATCAGCAGGGTAAATAAAGAACGTAAGTGTGGAGTTCCTCAGATACTGACTGTCATTTTTCAGAGATGTAAGCATGAGCAAGTACATTAACCAGTGTGCCTCAGTTTCCTTTAAAATAATAGTTACTTGCAAATATAGATAAAACTTCATAAGATAATAAAAATGAAACACCTAGAGCAAGACTGGAAAACAGTAACATAACAGTATTAAAGAAAACCACGTCATTGTTATTTGCTTTTCTATTGAGAAATTGGCTTCCCTAAGTTTAGAGATTTATAAGAGATAGCTATAATCATAATATTAAAATCATGCTAGTCCCACTGACAAAATTTTCTATCTGAACACAGCTCCCTATATTAACACCCAGAGAAGATTTTTCTTTTCACACAGAGAGTGGTGCCAAGTGACATTCTTAGAGTCGTCCATTATTGAGAGGGGAGAAATTGAATGGTTTTAATAAAGATATGCTATGTGCTTATAAAAGGGAAGGTTGCAATTTAATGATCTGTAAAAGGCACGGCTGGCTGCGTTATAAAATTGCAAAAATAATTTAAATTAATTAAAATTCCATTTCAATTAATTGTATTACTGGATTTATACTGATGACTGATGCTGATCTGAAACTTTAAAATGTTATATAGTGATATAACTTCAATAAAAGTAGTTTTAAAAAATTGCAGACTGTCTACTTGAAATAGCGTTGCCACTGTTTTCCAAGCCTGCATCACAGTTCTAAATTTTCTTGCATAATACTACATGAGAAATGTAGAAAGGAGAAACTATCCAATGAAGAGAGAGTCTTCACTAAATGCACTCACCACAAACCCCAATGGGTCTTCCTTCACTGTATCTTCTCTGTGTCCTATTTATTCTAAACATTTCAATATTTCCCATGTTTACCCAGTCCTTCCATCATCCACACCCATTGACTCTACCAGTTTTTCTCCTTTCTCGTTAAGTCACATCTTCAGGGGCCCTCAGGAGAGAACAAGGAGAGTGTATGCACATTGTGTGTGTATGCGCATGAATTTTTGTGTTCTATGTTTGTGTACATTTAAGGACGCACCTGTATGAGCTGCTCAAATAATTTTATACTAGTGTAGCAATTTTCCATTTTGGCATAATGAAGCCTTGGTTTAAATATATATACACACACACACACACACACACACATATATATATATATATATATATATATATATATATATATATACTTTAAAAAAACTACCAGTGCTGGTTTAGGTGGTTATGCCTGAATAGCAGGGTTTTTATGCTTCCATAAAAGCTCCATTGTGTAGCTCAGCTAAAGAATCGCTATCCTAGACAGCAGAGAGTCACTGAATTTCTTCTCCACTCTCTATGATGGATGTTTTGGTTCTCTGGCTAGATTAACAATAAATTGATTTGAAAACTATAACTCTGAACTCTTCTGTTTTGGGAAATGTTTCACTGCCTAGACGTGGCCATTCTTCCTCATTAGATCTGTACAGTTATCTCTGGACACGGGGCCATTGTAGATCTAGAGCACTCCCAGTACACCGACTTCTGTCTTCCAAATGCCACCAGCAGAGAGGGCTGGAGCGATAGTAGAGTAAGTGTGTATGTGTGTGTGGGGAGGGGGGGTGGGGAGGGGCAAGGGAAGGAGGGTTGACCTACATCTTGCCTTGAGGTTGGATCCCCTGGCACTCCTGAGTGCACCAAGAATGATCCTTGAATGCAGAGCCAGGAATAAGTCCTGAGCACTGCTGGGCGTGGCCCCAAAACAAAACCAAAAACCAAAACAAAAACCATAAATACCACCAGCAGAGATTTCTAAGAACTGGAAAAGGCAGGCAGAGCCTGAGGTACAGCCTGCACCTGGTCATCCTGAAGTTGGCTATAGACAACCCTAATGGGAGCTTTTAACCCATAAAATGAGATCAGTCTGTCATCTCCAATTTCTGAGATGGCTGAGTGATTTTTCTTATTTTCATTATCGATGGTTTTTGTGTTCATTCCCACCCCCGCCCCCAGCATCTCCTTGCAATTAATCTATCCAGTATGCATCTTTCAGCTTCATTTAGAGTTCAAAAATGAGCAGGAGCCCGGAAGTATTTTATTTTAGAGTATCAGAGTTTGGGTGCTTTAAACAACAGAAATTTATATTCTAGGTGTGTTTGGGAACAAAGGGTTCCGTTTGAGGAAACAGGTAAGATAGGCAGAAAAATAGGGAGCTGGTGGTCTGAAGGATGGCACTAGCCAAAGGGGGTGTCAGTGAAGAAAGGGTCCTTTCTCTGCTCTATCCCTGTCGTCCCTGGTCTGAGGAAACAGACCTCAGAGGAAAACCCAGACATGGTACCAATGTTTGTCTCAGTAAGGCTGTGTAAGCGGCAGCTTTGCTAGGGTAGAGTAGTTCTGCTCTTGGTAGAAGACTGCTGCTCCCGTTTTGTTTCCTGGTACAAAGCAATAAAGAATGAACGCTGAGGCCAGAGCGCTAGTACAGTGGGGAGGGCATTTGCCTTGCATGTGGCCGACCCGGGTTCAGTCTCTGGCATCCCATATGGTCCCCGGAGTACCACCAGGAGTAACTTCTGAGCACAGAGCCAGTAGTAAACTCTAAGCATGGTTGGGTGTGATCCAGAACAAACAAATAAAACAGGGAATGTGAGGGTCAGTCAGGGTTCTCCACCCATGAGGCTGACCCCACACTTTATTCTTACCCTGTTTCATTTCTGAATCCTCTGATGTGACTTTGCTTCAACAGCATCCCAGGGCTGGTCCTTGCCTAGTTCTTGAAGCTTGTCCAAATTAACGAGGCTGGTTTTTTTTTTTTTTAATCTGGGGCTTCACTCCTGACCTTGCAGATAAATGTTACCTCCCTCTCTCCTAACATCATCTCATCATCTTCCACCTGTATCTGTGTCATAACCTCATTTAAAAAATTATTTTACTTAAAAATGGTTGGGTTTTTTTTTCTTTTTTTTTCTTTTTGTTTTTTGGATCATACCCAGCAGTTCTCAGGGTTTATTTCTGATTCTGCTCAGGGATCACTCCTGGCTGAGGCAAATGTCCTACCCACTGTACTATCTCTCTGGCCTTTAGTCTCATTCTTCATAAGGACATTGGTCATATTAGATTAAAGCCCACACATATGGCATCATTGAACTTTACTCATCTCTATAGAAATGTCCTCACTCCATATACAGTAATATAACAGGATACTGGCAGTTAGAAATTGAATTCATTTAGTTAGAGGTGATATAATTCAGTTTATAATCCCCTATGACATCTACAAGTTAAATAGCTGTGTTCTTTTTTCTGCTGGAATTCTATTTATATGAAACCACCACTAACATGATATTTGTGCTTTGATATAGCTTCCTCTGCATATAAGTAGAATCTGACTTTCTGGAAATAAATAGGAAGACAGCTCTACATAATATTTTTAAGGTCCATGATCAGTGCAGTTGGTAAGCTAAACTAATGAAAAAAAAAAGATAGTCCCTGAAAGAAATGGATTAAATGAAGAACCTATAACATTTGTGGTGGAATTAAAAGGGTAAATATAAAATGTTTCAGGTGACTGAGTGAAAACTGCGTGTGTCAGATACTTTAAGAGCCTTGGCTTAAAATTGTCTGCCTAGGGATCTTCAAAAATTCCTATTTATCAGGTTGTATTCCATATTAAGGTTTAGACAACATGATCGAAATACAAGAACTGTTTCAACAGATCAATTTTGCTAAATGATTTATTTGTGCAAGTAGGTGGGAGCAATGTTGCACACAGGACTTGAATTTGAGCTCATGCAATGCTGATTTGCATGATGCTCTTAAAGAGGCTTGTTGAAGTTATTCATCTAATATTCCCTACAGGAAAATTCAAGTTTTCACACATAAAGATGCCTCCAAGGCCAAACAGACCAGGATGCATAGTGTAAGTCTGGTGTGAGGACCAGAACCTACCTTGAGGTTTGGGCTTAGTCATCTTGCCACACGGCTTGGAGATGGTAACTGTCTTCTGGCAGTCGGCATTGTGGAGGGCTCGCTTCAGATTCCCAGTTCTGGTCTTCAAGGCGGTATTGAGATCACATTCTCCCCAGGCCTGGAACTGGTATTTGCACTCCGCTGAAGGGAGGATAGGACAAAGAGAAACCTTTAAAATCTTCTGCAAACTCTGTACTCCTGGAACCCCATCATGAACAATACTGTACGTCACAGTGACTAACATTTAATGTTAAATAAATTAAATTGTAAAAAAACCAAGAGTTTTCTTAATTAGATAATGCTATAAATTAGCAAAAACCAATGTATGAAACAATCTAAGAGCTAAAAAGAGGGATGATTAGATAAAGCTTCAAGCTATGCATATCTATGAGACACATAAATATATATCAATATATATTAATGCTCCCAATTTTGTGAGGCAGGATGTGGGAAAGATGGGACCATGCCTGAAAATTCTCAGGGATTACTTCTCTCTCTACACCTAGGAATTACTCCTGGCAGTATTCCAGGGACCATACAGGATGTTGGGGATCAAAGCTGAGTCGGCCGTGTGCAAGGCAAGTGCCTTACCTGCTGTACTATCACTCTGGCCCTGCTCCCTCTTTTTCATGACTGAGAAGTGTCACATTGTGTGTATATATACATATATATATATATACATATATAGAGAGAGTGATTTTATATAGTGAAAAAGTCGTGTATATATGTGTATATGAGCATAACACGCACACACACACACAAGAAGAACCACTAAAATTTTAAACAACATGGAGGGATTCTAAAGGGTTGTTGCAGACTGAAATAAAACAAATGAAGAAAGATTAAAAGGTAAATACTATCTGATTTTACTCATTTGTGGAATATAAAGATATAAAATGAAGTGGCTCCAAGGTAGAGCATAGTGTGAGGCCCTGGAATCATGCCCTAGCATGACAGGAAAGAGAGAAAAGAAAGATGTAAATAAAGCAAGCTCTTAGACTCTGACAAGGAATGATGGATGGTGGTTACAGGAGGGGACAGGGGTAGGTGTGAAGCAGGAAGAGGGGACCAAATGGTCGGTGGATGGTGACTGAACATTTGGTGGCGGGCTTAGTGTAATCTACAGCTGTCAAAGTGAGAAACTCCACCCCTGAAACCTACGGAGTGCAAGGAATCAATATAAATAAATAAATTGAAACTAATATTGTGAACATTTGGAGCATTATATCCCAAGGGTAAGAAAAGGAAAAAGCCTAGAATGTAGAGGGAAAAAAAAAAGCTATCTATATTTTGTTTTTTAAAGCAGTGGGTTTGAATTTGGAAACATTGAAAGGTATCTTCTCTTTAAGATAGGAAGAGAGTACAACGGGTAGAATACTTCCCTTGCATGCTTCTGTCCTCGGTCTTACAATGGACAACCTCCCCAGCCTGCCAAGAGTGATGCTTGAGCACAAAGCCAGGAGTACGCCATGAGGAATTACCACCACAAAGAGGAGGAGGAGGTGAAGAAGGACAGTTAATAGAGCTTGGCAGTAGTAAGGGAAAGAAGTGTGCAGTTCTTTGCTTTTTCTAGGGATTCAAGTAAATCTATGACCCAGTGTGGAAAGTGGGGAGAAAATGAGAGAGAGAGAGAGAGAGAGAGAGAGAGAGAGAGAGAGACAGAGACAGAGACAGAGACAGAGACAAAGAGACAGAGACAGAGAGACAGAGAGACATACACACACACACACACACACACACACACACACACACACACACACACAGAAAGAGAGAAGGCCTGAAAGCACGAACATGAGACCTGGAGAAAGGGACTAAACTAAAAATCAGGATAAAAGTAAGAAGATCTTAGAGATCCTCCAAGAAAGCAAGGAGAGAGAAGACAGATGGGAGGGTGAAAGGACACCGGAAAGAGGGTGCAGGGCAAAGTCATGTCATTGATAAGACAGCAGTTCTCCACCAGAGACTATTTTCACCTCTAGGAATGGAAAGCATCACCTGAAGGCATTTCCAATAGGCAACAGTGGGCCATGCTACTAAAAATAGGGCAGAAAATTCAAGTGCCTTATAATGTATAGGACAGTTCTCTACAATAAAAACTACCTGGCCCAAAATTTAAGGAGTGCTAAAACTGAGAAACCCTGCTTTTACTTAGGCAATAGCCTTGCTATCCTATTATTTTATTTTAATAAAATAAATTCATTTAAAAAGTAAATAATAGGGCCAGGAAGATAACGCAAAGGGCAGATCGCATGTTTTATGGGCAGGAACCCTCAATTAGATTCCCAGCACCCACATAGTCCCCTGAGCACCCCGAGATGTATCCACCCTGAAAACTATTAAATAAATGAATCAAATAAGAGTCAACTTCAGAAAGATATTTCATGCAAGGTTAAATCCACAGGAAAAAAAATAGGATAGGATATACCTCCAAATTGTTTTTTCCAGTTGCACGGGATCTTACATCTCTGGGTCTTCATGGTTTGCTTGCACTCAGCTCCAGTGCGGGTACCCTCCCGGGTGCCAAGCCCACAATCTCCACTGGTTGGCACACACACACTCCACTGCCATTCTCCACAGTCAGACTTCTTCACTTTCTTCTCTGGAAGGAAGAAAAGGTGAAAGTTAATTCCTGAGGCCCTCAGAGCAGGGTCTATGCTTGTTATCTCTGTCTTTAGTATCCTGGAAAACAAAGAGAGGAAGGGAGGGAGGGAAGAAGGGAGGAAACGAAGGGAGGGAGGGAGGGAGGGAGGGACGGAAGGAAGGAAGGAAGGAAGGAAGGAAGGAAGGAAGGAAGGAAGGAAGGAAGGAAGGAAGGAAGGAAGGAAGGAACCTTAAAAATCAGGGAGGAAGGGAGGGAGGAGGGAAGGGAGGGAGGGAGGGAGGGAGGGAGGAAGGAAGGAAGGAAGGAAGGAAGGAAGGAAGGAAGGAAGGAAGGAAGGAAGGAAGGAAGGAAGGGAGGACGGAACTTTAAAAATCAGGAGTCTGAGTTAGATGGAAGTTGGCCAATGGAGTCTCTTTCCTTCAAAAGTATCCCTTACCTGGTTTCTCTTTCTTCCCGGCCTCAGCTGTGTCCACAACTGCCAAAATGAAAATGAATGCCAAGAAGGCAACTGCAAATTTTCGACGCTGCTGCTGGTACTGTTGAGACTGCATTCTAGAAATGAACAGAGAAACCAAGGCATGTGTCAAACTAAGTTGGAGAGAGGAACTTAATGAGTGAGTTAATGCAGAATTCCACTTTCTTTTCCTGGAACAGTAGATTTTAGGAAATTTGACATCAATTACTTTGGACAAAATTCCAGCTTTTTTCTCCAACTGCTACTTGAAATAAGTGATCTTCTGCTAACAGTCGTATTTTGCCAGCACAGACACTTGATAAACCTGACTCCAGAATCATGAAAGTTTCTAAAAAATTTTGATGGCACATGTGAGCAGATTTTTATAGTAAATTTCTACCCCACTTTTCTTCTTGTCAATGACTATTTCATCTTTGTAACTCCTTACGATTTCTAATACAAACAAGGTCTTAAAAATCACATTAATGTATATAACTAATGGATTACTCATACAAGAATAGGTATACTGCTATTTTAGATTACTCAGTAAAAACTTACTTTTTTATCATCTTAATGATCTTTAATATGAAGCACACAACCAGAGTAAGAGTATCATTGATGTACATCAGACACACTTATTAAGTCATATATGAGACAGAATATCTCAGAGTTTACTGAAGAAACTCAGCAGAAATAAAAAGAATCTCACATCTCATCCTCTGTCAACTACACACAGGTGCACACAGTGCTCAGAGAGAAGAGTAATTATTGGCTGATTTCAATCTCAGTGCTTAGAGTTTTCATTTCTAAACCCTTATAATTAATTTCAAAAATGATTTCTCTTAAGTTAAATGTATTTATCTTCAAGGGCAAAATCCCACTCAGGAATTTCTTATCATGACATTATGACATATTTGAGCACTCAAGAGTGTACCTCAGTGGCAGACATGTGCCTCATATGTATGAGACCTGGGTCTGATCCCTAATCCCCCATTCCCAATGCAAAAACTGGGGCCAGAGCGATAGTACATTGGTAGGGCATTGTTATACGCAGCGGACCCACGTTCAACCCCTGGCATCCCGAACAGTCCCCTGACCATCATCAGGAGTAATTCCTGAGTGCAGAGTCAGGACTAACCCCTGAGCATCACCGGGTGTGATCCAAAAAGCCAAAAGTTGCAAAACTGATGTAAGTTATCTTCCACTGTATGATGTGAGTCTACATAGTAGGACAAAGAGATAAGAATTGGGATGAATAGTTGGAGAATCGGTAGAGGGGTTGTGCTTTCAATATGACTCTAAAGTTAATTCAAGAACAATCCTATAATCAGCAAATGGAGCATTTCAGATTCCGAGGAAAATACACAGAGGTGTACAGGAAGTCTCCTGTCTAAAGCATGATCAGCAACAAGTCTGAACTGGGGGTGAGATATCTTTCATCTCCCTTTTCCAAAATGCTTACCACTCTCCCGAAGCTCATTATTTTGATAGCTTAGATGTTTCTTGGTAAAGAGAGTGAATCAAGTTATTTTAAAAAAATAAGATAGCTTGGGGATTTAGAAAATGAATGATCAAATTTTATAGAGTCAAGTATGTTCAAACAATAGCCATGAGGCCTACTGGCACCTTGTTGCTGTGTCTGATACTTCACTGATTAGTAGAAATGCAAATTATGGGACATATTGATACCATTTAACTTGTATGTTATATGAAATGGAAAAAAATCTCACTTTGCAAATGTATTTAAGGCCCTTCTGTGCTTTCCCCACCTCACCTCCCAAAATCACCAAATTCATCTCTTTTTTCATTTCACTCCATGGGATAAGACTGCAGAATACAACTGCTACTCAGTAAATGTTTTGCTAAAGAAAAAATTACTAAAATGTGATATCAAACTTAGGAATTAGGTTTAAATGACTTTTCAGTTCTTTGTCTATACCACTGAGTAGGCTATTCACTGAAAAAGTTGGGGTGATAACAACCAGGTATCAAGTTGTGTCATACTTACAAGCATGATCATAATACCTACAATATTTAATACCTACAAGAATGATTTCAACGCTTCTGCATCTTATATTTGACCTTCAAGATATATTTTGATTTACTAGCATAAAGTCCTTGAAATTGTTATCTTTCCACCTCTCTGTCACAAAATAAAAGATATGTAAATTTACTCAAAGTAACTCTATAGTTTAGCGAAATGTTATAGAGTGGTATATTTCTTTCAGTCACATCTAAAGGATTTATGTATTTCCCATACAAATTACAGCCCTCCAAAAATAAGTTTATATAGTAATCAATGTATTTGTGTTTCTTGAGCAATTTATTTAAGCATACTTCCCTATACATGACAAAAATTTAAAACTTAACTTTTTTGATATACCTTTTAAATTGCTTTCCTTACATAGGTTTGTCCTCTATACCTTTCTTTTTCTTGATTTTTTTACTTTACAAAAATCAGACCATCTAATCAGTAGATTCACATATTCTGGATTTTGGTGATTGCGAATTTGCCATATAATTCAACATTTCTCTGTTCAGAAGAAAATTGTCTACTGGATGTAGAGGCTTAATCAGACTTAGGTTATATCTCTTTGGCATTTGTTCTTTCTCCTGAATCTCCATAATATTTGGTTTGTGCTCTTTTCTGATATTAGTAATCATTAATATCAATGATAATTGATAAAATATTATGACAGCACATTCATGCCTCTCCTAATTCATATACTAAAATCCCATCTCTCCCCATGAGTGACAGTACTGTTATATACCAAGATGTCCAGTTTGTTTGTGTATAAGAATTCCCAAAGATTCCAAAAATATCCATGAACCTCCTTCCTCTCAAACTAGCACATTACCTTCATTAAACACCTTTGAGACAGCTATGTAATCCTAACCTTTGAGTTGCAGTCTCAGGATGTACCAGTCACATAGTAAGATAGATGTTTTGTTTAATAAATTCTACAGTGAAAAAATATTCTATAATAAATTCACTGTGCTCTATAATACAACATGTCGTGAAGTGTAAAGGAAATAAATGCTATTATAGTTCCCTTTCTTAATTTTACATCAGAATCTGAAAACAGATTTAGTAAAAGCCAAAGGTTTAATTTACCTTAAGTTCCAGATAAGGCAAAAATACCATTTAGCACTGTAGCACTGTCCTCCCGTTGTTCACTGAATTGCTCGAGCGGACACCAGTAACGTCTCAAAAGAAATTGTGAGACATGTTGTTGCTATTTTTGGCATATCAAATATGTCATGGGTAGCTTGCCAGCCTTTGTTGTGCAGGAGAGATACTCTCGATAGCTTGCCGGGCTCTCTGAGAGGGGTGGAGGAATTGAACCCGGGTCGGCTGTGTGCAAGGCAAACGCCTTACCCACTGTGCTATGACTCAAACCCTGGTTTCTCTTCAGATCACATAAAAATATCATTTATAGTTAGAAATTCTGTTATGTAGCATTAACTATTATTAACCATATTATTGATGATTTTAATCATTGAATCAAATATGTATATTGTTATTAATCATAAGTTATTTGATATAGTTTGAGGAGGATCAGTTTGCATCATTCAAAATATCATTCATTTAATTAAGCATATATTCCTCCGCCCCTCTCGGAGAGCTCGGCAAGCTACCGAGAGTATCTCGCCCGAACGGCAAAGCCTGGCAAGCTACCCGTGATGTATTCCATATGCCAAACACAGTAACAACAAAGTCTCCAATGGAGACGTTACTGGGCCTGCTCGAGCAAATCGATGATCAACGGGAGGGCCTTTACCTTTACCTTTTTTATGACGCAAATAGAAATGCTTTCTCTATACCAATACTTATTTGGTCTCGAGAGCCACCAAGCAACAACGTTCATTCCTCATTTTTCTCTTTTAAGATTATTTGGGCTCACTTTTGTTTTCATGATCAGTAATTCTTCAGAAAGTGAACAGTCAGCATCCAACTCCTCCTCAGATCGGCCTGTTTTCTCTGTGCTACCCTTTCTACATCCACTTAAGGTATGAGCTCACCAACAGCTTCTCACTCCTGTTGGTTTACTGGTAAGCATCTGAGTTAAATATGGAACAACGGTAACTTACAATGTATATTTATATCTAATTTAATATTAAAAATAGAGTGGTGACCCCCCAAACCAAAAATGAGTAAAAATCTTAAAATAATGCCAAAATTGAAAAAATAACTTCAGAAAATGTTGGGCAGGGAGTGATAGTACGGGAGGTAGGGTGTTTACCTGGCATGTGGCCATTTGATTTCGCACCTCACATGGTCCCCCAAGCCTGCCAGGATTGATCCCTGAGCACACAGAGAGGAGTAAGCTCTGAATACAGCCAGGTGTGAAAAAAAATTACTCTTCCAAGAAATATAATAACAATCAGATATTTTATTTGAATATACTATATTGCTTGTTATTTTAATTATATTTTCTGACTTGGTAATTTAACGTTGACTAAAAATATGTAGCCTTTTTCACCTCTGTCACTTATTAATTCTTGTTAAAATATATATATATGTATATATACACATACATACATACATACTGAGAATTTCTTTTAAATTTAACTCTGAATACATACAAGCATCCAGAAATGAAATATATATATATATAAATCAAGAGAAGTAGTCAACAAAAAATTGGCTTTCCCTTTATAAAATGACTATAATATGAATGCATATTCATTCAATTATCTTTGGAACCAAATGAATTCAAAAGGGTTTGGGGTAGTTCATCGCATTCCTTTACAACTTTCATTTGTTATAATCAAAAGTAAACTACGAGAGATCGGATTTTAGAATTTTATCATTTTCTACTTCTAATCCTTTTCATATCACTCTCCTGCAACTTGATATAGAGGAACAAGTGAGTGCTGATTGGAGAGTCAGAGCTGAGTTATAATGAAATGTGACTTGGTGATGAAGCAAAGCATTTTATTTTTTGACACCTATTTTCTTTATATAGTGTAGATATGGATCTAAGTCTTTCCCACATGATTTAAGATGAGACTGTCCCTGAGAAGTTAATGACAACAATTCCTGCCACACAGGAGACCTACGATATCTTTTCTCAGTCTACTACTTCATTCACTGTCTCACACCCTCTTCATTAAACTATACTAAAATAAAAGGAGACATTTTAGATAAAAATTTCCTACAAAATAGAAACCAGAACACTGAATTTTTGTTGGAACGAACTGGCAGTCTGTTTTTTCACTTCACAAATTAGTGCATCATCTTTTAAACTCATCTTCTGATTCTTCTTGCTCTGTCCTAGTTCTATGCTTCTCTAAAGCCAAGGAATCTAGACTATCTAAAAAGCCTTTCTTTCACACACAAAAGATCCAAAAGATCCCCTTTTTGATCTTAGTCTGTCGTTCTTTAACCAAAGAGTACATCTAATTCTCTAAAAAATTCAAAAACATTGTTTAAGCCCACTGGTCTGCTGCTCTTTGTCACACTGTCCCTTGTGGTTATAAGTTGTTTTTATTTTATTTTATTTTATTTTATTTTATTTTATTTACAGATGGTTACCCTTGTCCTCCTTACAGTTTAGTGAAGGGATTTCACCTTCACCAAAGTTTGGCTGTAATTATTCTGTTCTCTTTAGCTGCAAAGCTCACAGGCCATGTTCTTTTAATAGATCTGATCATTCACAGCCCATGGATATACAAGTGCAGTATACATACACATCCAGAAATGAAAAAATATAAAAATATATATATATAAAGCAAGAGAAGTAGTCAATGAAAATTTGGCTTTTGCAGTATTATTGATTCCATAATCTGTAGCATATAAAGATGGCGGGGGGGGGGGGTGGAAGGGGAGAGAAACATGACTTACAGGGCCAGAAAGATTGTACCATGGGTAAGGTGCTTGATTTGTATGTGGCAGACCTGGGTTCAATCCTTGGTACCACAACGGTCTCCTGAGAACCACCAGGCATGATCTCTGAGCACACAGCCAATAGTAAGCCCTGAGCATCACTGGATGTGGCCTAACCCCTACCTCAAAAATATCACATGTGACCTCTGGACCAATATATGCGGCACAATCACTTTTTTAGTCCCCTTTAAATATTTTTCTTTCATTTCCAAGACGGGGGTCACACCCACCAACTGGCCCCCTGGCGCCGTGTAATCCCATCAACGACCAAGACTCAGAGACTATAAAAACCAGCTCCCGGAAGAGAACAGTGCAGTCTCCTGCCCCCACGCCTGGCTGTCCTCTCCGGGGCCCCTTGGAGGGGAGCGGGTTGAACTTTCCTCCCCGCCCCGATCAGGGCTCTGGCAGCTGAAGACCTCCAGGACCAGCCACCACCATGCTGAGACCACTCTCCGCACACATGAAGGTACTGGCAGAGGGACAAAGCCACGTGGGTTCTGGGGCTGAGATCTCCAAGCCTACTCGGATTGGGGCCGAGCATCCTCCACCCAGATCCTCCAAATTCCAGTAGACGGAGGTCACACCCACCAACTGGCCCCCTGGTGCCATGTAATCCCATCAACGGCCAAGACTCAGAGACTATAAAAACCAGCTCCCGGAACCGCACGGCCGCATTCGGGGCCGCACGACATCTTATTATGACATCTTATTATCTCATTCCTACTTTGGACAAACTGGCAGGCTACCGAATGTAGCCTGCTCATGCGGCAGAGTTTGGCAAACTCCCCGTGGCGTACCCAATATGCCAAATACCAGTAACAATGATGGGTCTCATTCTCCTAAAGAGCCTTGAATATAATCTCAGGGCTAGGATGAAAGAGACGTTACTGGGGCCTGCTCGAGGCAATCGACAAATAACAGGATGATTTGTGATTTGTGATTTGTGATTTCCAAGTACTAGTAGTTAGCTTTTTTACTTATTTCTTTCACAAAAAAAGAAGTAAGTAAAAGATTGGTTTGGGAGCAGTTTGGAGTGATTTTTACATGTCATTTTCACCACTTTATTAAACTCAGAATGTTATTAGAGATAGTTTAATTCCAAGCTCACCATGTTAAAAGATGAAATAAGCAAATAACCATGTTTATCTTTCCATTTTATAAACTGGCTTAATACTGATCATTTTATCCCCAACATTACATTTGTGAGATCTTTGTGCAGGTGAGGCATTTTGTAATTTCATCTTTTTGTTGTATATCAGTAACATTTTATACTTTTTTTCCCTTTTTTTTATTAGTGAAACACCATGAGGTACAGTTGTAGATTTACTATTTTTTGTGCTTGGGTTTCGATTATACAATGATCAGATACCCATCCCTCCACCAGTGCCCATTTTCCACCACCATGGATAATATACTTTATTTTTACCCACTCTTCAAGTTAAACAAACTTCTTATTGGTTTATCCTAGAATAGTTTATCCACAACATTAAAAAAAATTTCTAATATTATCAGGAGGCGTTACATTGAGGGTGTAGCCTGTTCATGAAGAGCTCTTCCTGGCTTTAGTGAACTGCTTTCTCTGTAAACAAAAAGCCCTGAGAAGAATGTTTCCCTGCACACACGGACAGAACCTCAGATACACTGCCCGTGGCACAGAAATGAATTCAATATTGCTGTGTCTTTATTTTAACACAGTTCATCTCAATTAGATTAATAAAATAGGGAATTCATTTAAGATTTGTGTGACTTAATGTTTCAAGAGTAGCGAACATTCAGGCTGAACTATTTTAATGACATAGTGGCACCTGCTGGAGAAGTGTGATATTTTAGGGTATTTCCCTTGGACTTCCATTTGTCAACATTCAGAGCATCTATTAAGCCGATGCCTGACATGGGATTCTGAGAAAATAATATGCCAGGCTTCCTCCAAAGAGTGCTAACTGGGAGAAAAAGAAATCTTTGTCAATGCTAAGTCACACTAGTACATATTTTGAAAAAACTTCCACACTTCGCTACCTGGGTAAGTAGAACAAAGCAAAATTTTGCTCAGCAAGGCTGTTAGAGTAGGGAGGTGGAACATATTTTATTTGTTTTTCTTTTTTTCAATACCTGAATTCATCAAACTAAAGAATGGAGGGAAGGTAGGGAAGTTGAGGCAGAAATTGCCATATGAGTACATATGCGGAGAGGATCCTTATAATATAATATAGAGGATCCTTATAATTAGTGACAAAATGTAAGTAGAATATAGACCATACATATGGAGAGTGGCAGGTAGCAGTGGATGGACCTCAAAAGAAGGAAAAGGAAATGAGTTCATTTTGGAAAGTGGGAGGAAGACAGGAGGACATAGTCAAGAGCTAGACTGGAGAAGAAAGGAAGAGACAGAAAAAGTGAGAGAGAGACAGACAGACAGACAGAGAGACAGACAGAGACAGAGACAGAAAAACAGAGAGAGAAAGGAAAAGGCTGTGTGTTAGACAAGTCTGGCTAACCCGAGAGTTCCCACGGAGGGGTCTGCTACCATACTCAGTACCTGTATAGTGCTTTCATTGCCTCTCTTGGCTTTATATTAACTTTTCCTGGTTTTTGTGGATGTTTCGGGGTACCTACCACTTGTTTGGTGATTATTTATAATAAAAGTACTATCTTTGGGAGTGAACAACACCACCTAAGACACAAATTTCACAGACCTCTCATTAAAATTTCCTCTAATTGTCATCATCCGCACGGCAGAGCCTGGCAAGCTACCCATGATGTATTCGATATGCCAAACATAGTAACAACAAGTCTCATGATGGTAATGTTACTGGACCCGCTCGAGCAAATCGATGAACAACGGGAGGACCAACCGAATTGTCATCAGAAGGGGGCTGGAGTGATAGCACAGCGGGTAGGGCATTTGCCTTGCATGCGGCCGACCCGGGTTCGATCCCCGGCATCTCATATGGTCCCCCAAGTACCACCAGGAGTAATTCCTGGGTGCAGAGCCAGGAGTGACCCCCTGAGCATTGCTGGTTATAACCCAAAAAGGAAAAAAAATTGTCATCAGAAAACAAAGTTGTGCTCAAACAGCTCTATTGAGAGCATCAGCTGAATACAAAGAGGCATCAGAGGTAGGCTCGGGTCAAGGAGAGGCGACTGAGCCAGAGTACTTCAAGCTCCACCCTGTCCTCTTAATCACCTTCCTTACTTCATCTTCAGCTAACGCAGATTTTGTCTAACTATTTTCTGTGGTGGAAATTTTCCTAATGATCTGATTTGTCCAAAATAAAATGAAAGTAAGTTCAGAAGTCAGTGGTAAAGCTTGCCTTAAGGTCTATCCAATTGGGGATATTTTGAAAGGTAGACTTGGTAAATATCTGGAATATGCTGGTGCCCTTATGAAACATATTTTAGGTCTGAAAATGCCTTGCTTGTGGGAGCAAAGCAGATTCTTTTACAAGTACATATTTAATTTCTTTTATAACTTATAAAAAAGTTTGATGATTTTATCTTTTATCAAGAATTAATTGCAACATCTAGTAAAAGACTGTTATAATAACTATGAGGTAAATATCTTAGAAAATCATAAGCATTCAAAACTAATTTTATGACAGAAAAGAGAAGAGGAATTGGTTACATGTTTTTCCCATTGACTTCCTCACCAAAGTATTCTCCTTCCATGGAAACTAAGAGTTTGCAGTCAGAGGATCAAGGTACAGTGGGGAAAGTACCTGCCTTGGACTCCCCTGATCTAAGGTCAATCCTCTGCATCCCACATGGTTCCCCCAAGCCTGCCAGGAGTGATCCCAGAACACAGAGCCAAGAGTTAGCCCTGAGTATAACTGACCCTCCAAATAAATGCTTTAAAAAATTTGAACCATAGAAAGATTACAGTGAAATGATAGATACAAAATCTGCAACACATTACAGACACACAGAAAGTCCTTCTGTTAAAGGCAGCTTGTGTGGTTCTTCGAGGAAAATTGTGGCTGTAGAAAGTGTGTGTCTTCCAGAAAGCATTTCAGAGGCAGTTTCATAAGATGATCATAACATACCTTAGGATAGTTTGGATGAGAAGTTCCAAACTTATTTGGCCTGCTGCCCCCTTTCAGAAAACATTTACCCTCTGCCTTAGAAATCTACCTTCTTTAAGTAAACTAAGAGAAAACAAGCCCCCAAACACATCACACACACACACTCACACACTCACACACTCCACTCACACACACACACACATACACACACACTTCACCAAATTGCATCTGTCAGGGAGCCTGGGAGCCAGGGAGCAGGGAGACACTTTGAATGACACTAATTTTGATCACATAAGTAAATCTGGAATAAAAAGCATTTCTGATGGGAGACATGGAATATGTCAAAGTTTGGGGTGAGACATTAAGAACCCATTCAGATGCAATTGTCCTTTTTGGTAGTAAAAGAAAAAATGTGGTGAGGTAAACTGGCACTATAGCAGCCAGAGCTTTGAAATAATTATTATTTGTGATATTTAGAGATCACCTACTACAAGCACTGTAGCACTGTCCTCCTGTTGTTCATCGATTTGCTCGAGCAGGCACCAGTAACATCTCCATTGTGAGACTTGTTGTTACTGTGTATGGCATATCGACTTTGCCAGACTTTGCTGTACGGGCGAGATACTCTTGGTAGCTCGCTGGGCTCTCTGAGAGGGGCGGAGGAATTGAACCCGGGTCAGCCAGGTCAGCCGCATGCAAGGCAAATACTCTACCATTGTGCTATAGCCCAGCCCTATTATAAACAAAATAAAAATGCACAAGTTATGTTCGATCTCCAGAATCTCATAAAACTACACAAGTGCTATGGTGACCAAGACAATGAATGTATACACTACTTTTTATTTAAGATATAAAAATGCTGCGTCTAAAGTTAAAAGTACTTATGTTGAAAGACAAGAGTCCCAGCTATTATTGTCAACTATTGACCAGTCCTCCTAACCCCTATTTTCCCTACCATGGATAATAGTCTTCTACTATATATATTTTTATATACCACAAATGAATGCAGTCATTCTGTATCTGTTCCTCTCCTTATGACTCATTTCACTCAGCTTGATACTCTCCATGTCCATCCATTTATAGGCAGATTTCATGACTTCATTTTTTCCTGAAAGCTGCATAGTATTCCATTGTGTAGATGTGCCATAGTTTCTTTATCCATTCATCTGTTCTTGGGCACTCAGATTGTTCCCAGATTCTGGCTATGATGAATAGTGCTACAGTGAACATAGGAGTGCAGATGTTGTTTCTGCTGTATTTTTTTGGGTCCCCAGCTTATATTCCCAGAAGTGGTATTGTTGGGTCAAAAGGGAGCTCAATTTCTATTATTTTTTTTGAGAAACAAACATACTGTTTTCCAAAAAGGCTGGACCAGTTGGCATTCCCACCAACAATGAAGGAGAGTCCCTTTCTCCCACATCCACACCAAAAATGGCTGCTTTTGTTCTTTTGGATGTGTTCCAGTCTCTCTGGTGTGAGATGATATCTCATTGTTGTTTTGATCTGCATCTCCCTGATAATTAGTGATAATAATAACTGGGAATGATCATGCTGGAGAGAAACTGAGTGTTAAAATTAGGTAAAGGGATATTCTTGATAACCTTTCAGTATCAACATGCAAACCATAATGCCCAAAAGGGGTGTGTGTGTGTGTGTGTGTGTGTGAGAGAGAGAGAGAGAGAGAGAGAGAGAGAGAGAGAGAAGAAAAGCACCTGCTATAAGGCAGACAGGAGGTGGGGGTTAGGGGGTCATGGGAGGGAGTCTTGGAACACTGGTGCTGGGAAATGTGCACTGGTGGAGGGATGGGTGTTGAAATATTGTATGACTGAAATCCAATCATGAACATCTTTGTAAGGGTCTGTCTCACAGTGATTCAATAAAATTTTTAAAAACTGAAATTAAAAGAAGAAAAAGGAAAAGCAAGGGTCTACCTTTTCCAAAATCTCTTCTATAAAGCTAAAAATTTTTTAAAAATGGAGCAGTAAACCCAAGAGAAAGGCATCTGTATTGACAGAATAATTTCTCTTCTCAAAGCAAAAGTCATATTTAAAGGCCATAGATGATCAACATGTTGGCTGAAAGCTCAAATTCATATTCTTTCAGTCTAGCTCGCAACAAAGTCACATTAAAAATAGGTCAATCTCAGGCTCGTGAAAGTTGCTCAAGGGGCTGGAGCTTCTGCTTCTGACGGAGCCCTGAGGTTGATCCCTGGCACCACATAAGCACAGACTAACCCCTGAACTCCGAGCTAGGAGTAGTCCCCCTTCTCAAGCATCAACTATGACCCCCAAACCAAAATTAAATAATAGATCCTAGCTTCAAACAAAAATGTGCTTTCCATTAAGATTATTATCTAACTTTCATACTCTTCTAAACGACTCAGTACATCTTTATTAACTACTGAGTTCAGTTGGCAATTCCAGTAACTGGTGACTTTGCTCAAATTAAGTGACTCAATTAAAAAATGTAATTAACCAAACAGCATGCACATCTCCAAGTTCACTAATACACCACAAGGCAAAGGAGGAGAAAACTGCCCCCCTCCCGAGTCTTTGGGGGTGGGGAGATAAAAATTAAATACAGCATGATTGTGAGAGGCAGAGGCATCGTGGGACTATGTTGGGTACTCAGAGAAGCCCCTCTTATTTACTTATCACAAGGCCAGAGCACCTCCTGGAAGTGCTCTCCTGGGAAGTGGGAATTTTGAAGAGGGCCCTGAGTATGTTGAGTGATGTGCTCCCAACTGATCTCTGACACCAGAAAAGGAACTGATGGTTGCTTTTGACAGAACAGAAATCACAGAAAAAATTTACCTAATAAATCTTCATTGCACCAAAAAGATACCAGCTTTCTTAGTTTGATATCCAGGCTTGCAAGAACTGAGAATTCACTTACAGTTTAATGGAATTATTTGTCTACTCCTCACACTCAAAAATCTACTAGAAGTAATAAGTAGTTTCAGTAATGCTACATAACATCAGCTCAATAAAAAAAATCAATTAATTAAAATATGTACAAGAGAATTGAATACACTTGGGTGGGGTTTTTGTTGTTGTTGTTGGTCCCGTTAGGCAGTGCTCAGGAACTCCTCCCAGCTCTGTGCTCATAGATCATTCCTAATGGTGTTTGGGAGACCATGCAACACCAAAGATGAAAACTAAAGCCTCCTGTTTGCGGAGCATATGCTCAGCTCATTGAGATATTGCTCTGGCACATAAAACAAAATGCTTTACAAAAAATATTCACAAATTATTAATATTCAAAAATTATTAATAAACCATGAAAAGATGCCCAACATTACTAAGAAAACTGACTAAAATTAAATACTAATCAAATCTCATATTGAAGAAACAGGAAGTAACTAATTCTCAATCATGACCTGCAGGTTGCCGCTTCATTGAAAATTATCAACATACACCTAGCATGGAATCTACTCACTCTACTAACTAGGTATATTTCAAAGAGAAATTAAAACATAACACCACACAAAGACTTGTGTGCAAACATCTTGCTTTAATTATAATGACAAAAAAAATTCACAATCTAAATACTCATCAGTGCTTAAATTGATACTTTGTGGCATATCCATATAATGTTATCTTACCAGGCCAAAAAAATCTTACGGATGCAACAACACTAATGGAATTCAAAATGATGGTACTGAATAAAAGAAGTTCTTCAAAACTAATACTCATTCTACAATTCTGTACATGCAAAATTCTAGAAGACAAAACTTCATATAGCAACAGAAATAGAAGTGCTTAGTTATAAAATCAGCATGAGGGAATGATTGATAAGACAGATGAGTAAGTTCTTGGAAGTGACAAGAACTTTAATTATCAATTATTTTAGTCCGTTTCACAAGTATATACATAAAGAAATAAATCAGGGATAGAGCAATAATACAGTGGGGAGGGTGCTTGCCCTGCATGTAGCCAACTTGGGTTCAATCCCCAGCATCTCATATAGTCCCCTAAGCACCATCGGGAGTGATCCCTGAGAACTGAAGCAGCAGTAAAAACTGAGCATTGCTAAGTGAGGCCCAAAGATAAAACAAACAAAAAAAAGGAAATAAAACAAAAGTCATCAAATGGACATATTAAATATGTGTGATTGTAAGGTAAGGTAAAGGTAAAGGCCCTCCCGTTGATCATCGATTTGCTCGAGCGGGCCCAGTAACGTCTCCATTGGGGACTTTGTTGTTACTGTGTTTGGCATATCGAATACGTCACGGGGAGCTTGCCAGGCTCTGTCCTGCGGGCGAGATACTCTCGGTAGCTTGCCAGGCTCTCCGAGAGGGGCGGAGGAATCGAACTCGGGTCGGCCATGTTGGCTGCCTGCAAGGCAAACGCCCTACTGCTGTGCTATAAACTGGTTAAGGATTAAGGTATTAGGCACCAAAAAACATTAATTAGCATATAATCATGAGAAATTGTAGTTAACAAATTCCAAGATGACAAAATTATTGAAATTAGATGACAAGAACACTACAAAAATGATAATGGAGTCATGATCATATAAGAAGAGAGAAATACAGTTTTTCTTAAAATGGGAATTCTGAGAAGAAAAATGAAAATGATGAGAAATAAAAACAAGCCATTGTGTTTGAAAAGTTCAATAGGAATTACCTAAACAAATCATTAAATAATAACTTATTTTTAAAACCATTAATGCTTCAGTGTCCTGAGGGACATTAATAAACATTCTGTTTTACTTCCAGTGGTCACAGAGGAAGAGAAAAGAAAGAATGCAACACTAAAAAAGCAGAATAAAAAATTAATTACAAATCTAAAGGAACATTATTGAAACATCAATTCACAAGCCAAGAAGCCCTGCAGATCCCAAATATGATACATAGAAAGTCTCATATAATATTTGAACTATGGAAAATTGAAAATTCATTGAATTTATTATGCTAATTGAATAGTTTAAGGAAGAAAAACACAGATATCTCCCAGATTCTGATCCTCATTCCAAAGAAAGGTGCCAACATACAAAACAAAGGTTTCAATACTGTTTCATAAGTAACTTAATCTAGAGCAGAACTGAAAGACCAAGTTCTAAGCCTCTAACATATGTTAGCTGTGATTTTAATCTCAGAATGTAATTATTCCCAGTTTTCTACTATTTATACTTTTCAGATCAGTAGTGAAAGTTTAAGAAAGTCAAGTGGCAAACGTTAAGAAAAGTTAGGGAAGGTTTGTTTTATTTGAGGTATCAGGGGAACTTCCAACATGAATACAAGTTATCCACCCAAAAGATAGCTCTGATCTGGAAATGGAAAGTCAACACAGGCAATTGATGTAAGCAGTAAGACTTGGGGTATCTCGAGCAGACTACAGGAGATGAAGAACAAGAAAGATGTAAGAATTCTTATTCTTGCACTGGTGAGTTTAAGGTACCAGTAAAAGAGTTACATAAGCAGAGGAAATTGAATCCAGTAATTACGAAGTTTTCAAAATGTATAGACAGATGAAGTAAAAACTCTTGAGAATCCCCTAATATATTGGAAGAAATACACTTTTTTGTAAGAGTATAAGTTTTTAAAAAAGAAGGAAATAGTTGATTCAGAAACAATCATGAAGACATTAGTTTAGAGATTTTTTTTCTTGGCCAGTCAACATCCTGTGTGACTTGGCCAAGTTATTATGTTAGTCTAAGAACCTAATAAATATTCAATGTGACATAATGAAAGACCTTGAAAACCAACTGTCTTAAGAGTCAAGGATCAAATGCCTGCTGGGGGAGCCAGTGAGACTCAGAAGGGTGGTAAGACAATGGCTCCTGTCAGAAATAAGAGCCCATGGGACTTTTTAAGGTAATTTTCACAGGGCTGGAAGAGGGAGGGAGACAAAGAGAGACTGAGATCTTTAACTCAGAGTAAGAGAAATAAGAAACCAACTCACTACTCTGGGTAGTGACTCAAGAAACCTGAGCAAAAAAGCTGAATCCAGTGTCAGGAAAACAAATTCTTTCTAATTCTTATCTGGTTTACCACTGTCCACAATATTCAAAGTTCTTGATAAGGCTGGTCCTTTGAATTTTAGTGAGGTATCTTAAAATATATTTGAGATCTGAAAAAAAACTCTAAAATAAGAAAATAGAAAAAAACTCGAAATAAAATTTTATAATAATTGTGCATTAAAGCTTTATATAAGAATTATAAAGCAAAATTTTTGGCAATAACAAAAATCCCCCATATTTAAAATTTATCTTTGGATTGGATTTTCTTACTTCGCAGGAATTCCTGATTACACTTCAAGGCAAACTAGAAATGAATTTCTTGAAGGGAATTATATAAAGCAAAACTACAAATATTTTTCTATTCCCCCAACAGGATAACACCTATAAAGATATTAGAAGTCCTCATCCTTATATGTAGTGGTACCAAAAATAGATGGAAGCTACCTGAATTCCAGGATTTCTAGTTTTCTTTTTGTCGTTTTCAACCCATGCTGTTAGGATGGAACAGGAAAGCTCAGCGAAGTTTAAGGCTAACCTCTCTCGACACGTCATACTCCCATTCCACGTGATGCAAAAATCCCTTCCACAGTTCCCACACTTTTAGGAAGTGTACTAATAGCTACTAAGCCCCTGCAAGGTAAAAATGTGATGTGCAGCTTCTTGGTTTAACTTGCAAAGCCTGGGTTATTAATGCCTGGTTCCATACCAGGAACAAAACCCTAGAATAATCAAACAATTGCCCAGGAAGCCATTTGGATTGAAGTTAGCCTCTCCTTCAAGAACGGAAGAATTCAAACTTGCCAGCTTTCATTTACATGCCTTTCAGCTACTATTTCCAGCCGATTCAGTTCATACAACTCCAGCTTTCATTTAGAACTGGGCTCATTGACTCAAAAAATAAAGAAGAGGGGGAAAAAAGACAAGAAAAGAAATCAAGGAAAGGCTTAATTGACTATGCAGAGTGTTGCTTTGGGAAAAGGAAAAATCTTGTTAGAAACCTGGCAAACTCACTTCATTAGGGACCTAGTGACATCTTCTAAAACCAGAACATTACACCAAATGGCCTTATAGCTTAAATCATTGAGTGGCCTTATATCTTGGTATCAGTACTCCATTGAGTTGTCCATCCTGTCTGACTCATTCTTTTCACACCTTTAGCAATGGTGAAGAATTTACTGGGAATAAAATACACGCTAAAGGAAATATAACTTATCGGAAATGAGAAATATTAAAATTATGGATTATGATTCTGCTCATTCACCTAGTTCTTAAGCCATTCACTATCTTTTTTCTGCTCACATGATTAGTTTTTTTTTTTTTTTGCTTTTTGGGTCACACCTGGTGATGCACAGGGGTTGCTCCTGGTTCTGCACTCAGGAGTTACTCCTGGCGGTGCTCAGAGGACCATATGGGATGCTGGGAATCGAACCCGGGTCTGCCGCGTGCAAGGCAAACGCCCTACCCGCTGTGCTATTGCTCCAGCCCCTCACATCAACAGTTTTACTTATTTTCTATCATCATTTTCATCTCATACATACAGATTCACTTGGCATTTCCTAAAAATTCACTATGTGCCGTGTGGACAGGTGAATATGGACCTAACAGTCAGGTTTTATAAAAAAATATAAGGTCAATCACTGCTTTCCCCTTCAGAGGCACTCAATGTCTCGGCATGGTTTCCATTAAAGAAGGAACTTGTTTTATTTATTTTTTCTTTCTTTCTTTGAGAGCATCAAACACTTTGTTTATTGAACTACCTCCTTTCGAGAAATAATTAGCCTAAGGACTAAAACAACTAATGAAATGTGTAAAAGAGTAACTAAGAAATTTTAAATGGTTCTGTCATGGCTAATAAATTTTATTTCATTGTGTGAGAATCTGACTAATAGTAATCGTATGACCATAGCACACTTGGTTTCAGAAAAGTTTGAAATATACCAGAAACACACCTTCAATTCAGACAATAACGCTATAATCTGGGATGTTAGATAACTACATCCCGGAAAAATCAACCTGAAAAGGTACCTACAAAAAATTTCACAGATCATTTGTGAAATTATTCCATTTGGTTAAAATATTTAAATAATTTTATTTAAAATGGATTAGAGTTAAAGATACTAGATACTTAAAATTGGGGTAAATCAGGAATTATGTTAAAATCTTGATTATATTCTCAGTGGAATACAACACTGATTATAAATTTATTAAGTAAAATTTAACATGACTGTAAAGTTCTGCATTTAAATGCACTTGAATCATTAATTTAACAGATGATAACTTGATTCTCAGTAGTTTACAGATTATAGTAAAGAACCAAACTGCAAATTAACATACACAAGTGACAAATGTGGGTGAAAACAATAAAACTAAAAAAAAAAAACCTAAAAAACAAAAGAAAACAATAAAACTAATGAGCAGATCAACTCAGCCCATTTTTAAGAAGTTAAAATTAATAGAAAGTTCTTACTGACATTTGAACTGGTAACTGTCAGTTTTATCAAACTTCCCTCAGAGAGGGATGAGGTTGAATTTCTGGAAGCAGGATAGACACAGATTAAAAAAATAAAAATGAACTCTGATGAGGTTTAAGGTGACTGAAACTGCGAAGAACAGCATTCAAATAGATTATTACCTTGTGGTTGCAAAGTTTTAACTAGATTTAAAGTATCTGCTAAATCAGATGTAATTTTCTTAAGACCATAGATATTATGTTTTGTTACTTAATCATTCCTTTGGATTTGTTACATTTAGGAAGTGGATGTTAACCTAAGTAGCAGATTCAAGGCAGAGTAATGTCTGTGTTTAAGACAATTTTCAAGAAATAGACCAAAATAAATATAGTAATAATTTGGAATTAATTAAATATTGAGAGATCTAATACTTAAAATACTACAAATGAATTTTACTAAATTACTTTCCTTCCAGCCCTTTTCTTTTTGAACTACTAATTAGGCTAAATAACCATTAACTACTTTTCAGCTCCCCAATTGGTATGATTCTATCTTATTCAATTCTACAAAATCACTGTGTGATAAACAAGAGTAGGCATTGTTAGTCTGCAGTTAATAGACTATGAAATTGAAGATTTAATTGATTATATGACTTACTTCGAACCACTAGCTAGTAAATAGTAGAGTCAGATAAAATAACTTGAATTTGAATTCTAATTAATTATTCCATTTGCTACCTAAATAGGTCTTATTCCTCTTTGGGGATAAGAAAGCATCAGATGTCCCATTTTGTACACTGAACTCTAATTCTGATGGTGCATTTATGAAGAAGTGAACTGAATAAATGAGATTTGTTTCTTGAAAGGAAAGTAATATTTGCTGCTTTGCTATTAAGGTTTTTTTATCTGCTCTCTCAGATTCTACAACATAATTTAATTAAAATTTCAACATTCACTTTTGTGTATTCTACTATTTGTAGTACTTTTTGTGGGGTGTGGGGGGGGAGCACAAGGCTGTGCTTACTCCTGGCTCTATGCTCATGGATCACTTTTGGCAGAGTTCAGGGGACCATATAGGGTGCCTGGGATCGGAACCTTGGTCTGTATGCAAAGTGAGTGTCCCATCCACTGTATTATCTCTCCAACACCTGTAGTGCTTCTTTTATTTATTTTATTTTTTAATTTGTATTAGTGAAACACCATGAGGTACAGTTGTAGACTTACAAATTTTTGGGCTTGGGTTTCAGTGTGCTTCTTTAAATAAAGCTGTTTTCATAGAATCTGTGAAAATCAACTCATGAATTGTCAAACCTGGTTTCTACATCAAGTTTAAATGTATATCAAAACAGATGTACTTGGAGAGGATTGATAAGGGGTTTCTTTCTCCTTAGAGTCATTTTGGATATAATCTAAACACAAACTAAACTTATTTTTTTCAGAGAGTTTGAGAAAAGAAAGTGACTTTGAATTGATCCTTCAGTCCCTCATCTAGCAACTAAAATGTATTGAGTAGTATAATACCCCAAATCCTCTGAAGATTACAAAAATACATTATATATAATTCACGCTTAATAATCTAAACTAAAACTTGAAGATTTTCATGAAAATGTAAATGAAGTTCCTTTGTTCAATGACAAAATGGCTCAATCAAAAAAATTATATTGCATGGACTTTTCAAAATGTTTGCAGTGCCTTCCACTCTGACCAGGGAAATCTTTTAGAGGACTTGGTGTGTTTTAGAAAGTTTTCCAGTGATCATAAAAGGTGCATAGGGTCATTGTTTAAAGGGAAATTCCCTCCAAAATCCAAATAGAAAAGTCTACTGATTCGGCAAAGCTAATTTTCCAAACCTACTACAAGAAAGCATACATTTTTTTGATTTAGTGTCTCAAAAGGAGTAAAACCCAGAAGGTATTAGCGGGGTTTGAGGTCTGCTAGCAAGTGGTTCAAGTTGAATCTTTCAAAGGAAGCAACGGACAGGAGTCAAGTTCTCAACACCATAGTTCAGTTGCTTAGAAATCACAATGTGAATCTTGATAACTGAATTGTTATTTAATAAGCACAGTGTTGACTCAGGAAAGCATTCTATTGTTTGAATACAGCAATTTTCCCAAATGAGTGAACTGTTGAGCATTATTGGCTTTCGGGAAATTTATGAAGTAAAAGTGTTATGAATTGGTTTTTACAGGCTTGTCTTCCGGACCCAATACTTCCTAGACCAAAGGGAGTAACTCACAACTCGGCTGACTTCATTCTCCTCTTTGTTCCTTCCTTCCCCGTTCATTTAGATGTCACACATGATTTGTGATTATTGTTTAACCTTTTAAGGAAGGGTATTTGGCCACATTCCAGAGTTCTCCAGTGCTAACCGCACACACATTTACCACCAAATGTATTTACTGAAAGTCAAATGTATCATTCTGTTTTTTCAAAAAGAAAAATGTAAGATTGTAACCTTAAAGATCAAAGCTATATATTTTGATTAAGAGATATAAAGAGGCATTTGTTGGGAAAGAACAGAGTTTTCCTTTTTCTTTTGGAAAGTTCTGACTCATCATGCCTCAAGATAGCTACATATGTCCATACATACATAGCTACATACATATTTGACTATATTAGATATATAAAATTATGCAATATATACATATATTTCAGTAAAAACCCTAAAAGAGGAAGAATTAGTGCCTCTGTGGAATGTGGACTGATGTAATCAAAGGAAGAACATAATATAAATACAAACCTGCCCTCTTGTTTTTTCTCCCCATGAAAACAGCATTGTAGCACTTTTTATTATGAATTTATATGCAAGAATCACACTAAAATTTTGTGTGCATTTGTGTATGCTCTATCCTAGTCATAAAAATTTTATAAGACAAATAGCATGATCACAATTTTATAGATGGATAAAACAGAAACAACAGGGTTAAGAATGTAGCCCAAGTCATACAGATCTCAGGAGAAACCAGATTTGCATTCTGTTAATCTGGTTTGTATCTTGCTCTCTTATAATTTGAATAGAGGTGTTTACCCTTAGTCCTGGTAATAAAATGTTAATAAAATGTAGTCTTCCACCTCCCTAGAATTTGAACCCATTAATGGTTTTTTGTCTTGGTGGGTTGTCTTCATTTTTCTTTATTTTGTCTTTTTTAAAAAACTCAAGAATCAATCACAATCACAACCATCCTGTTATTCGTCAATTGCCTTGAGCAGGCCCCAGTAACATCTCCTTCGTCCAAGCCCTGAGATTTTTTTTTAAAAAAGTGCCATATTCAAGGCTCTTTCAGAGTTTTTTTTTTTTTTTAAAAAACTCAAGAATAGTTATATAAATTTTTTGAAGAGAAAAACCTTAACTTTCCAGGATAAGGGGTCCCCAAAATTTCTGGATGCTGGTGTGCTTATACTTTCTTCTAGTAATTCAAGCAAGTACTAACTTGAATGTTGTGAAAGGATTTCACAGATGGACTTAAGGTCACCATTCAGGTCATTTTAAAAATGGGGAGATTATCTGGTGGGCCTGACCTGATGACAGGAAGCCACTAAATTGTGGTCTTCATCTGACCTACTGATAGGTGAAGAGTGAGAGAGATTTAGCACACAGGACATTCTCCAGATGCCTTTGAGTGGAGGGGACTTGTGGCAAGGGAAATGATGCCTGGAAAAACTGACGGAGGCTTCCAAGTTAAGATCACCAGCCAGAAAGAAAGACATGTGTCCTACGGCTGTAACAAACTCAAGATGGCTCATAATCTGAACAAACTGAGAAGCAGATTCTCTCAAAGCCTTCATAGGGTGGGGGTATGGAACAGAATACTGAACAATCTATACCTATTTTTGTCTGAAGACCTGAGCAGAAAATTCAACCACATCGTGTTCAATGCCCAATATTTTAACCTAAAAATTGAAGTTTGAGCTAATCAATAGGCATTACTATGTCACAGACCATAGTTTTTCACCTGACAATAAAAGAGAAGAGATAAACATGTTTGTTCATAAAACAAGAGTACTGAAATGTGATGAAGTCATTTGTGTCTGGTGAGGTTAAAATGAAAATGAACTTGTCTATCTGTAAATAGAATCATCAGTTTCCTACCAACATGTTTATAAGGAAACATCTTTAGGAGAAAACACACAGGGAAATTGCAGATTCATTAAATTCCTCTGGTCATCTAGTCATCTGAACACATTGATTAATATAGTAATACAAAAGTAATAAAAATAGCAAAAAGATCCTGATTTATAATATTCAAAGTATTTTACATTCATTTTTATATTATAGGCTAATAGAGTTAACATAATAATTATCATACTTCTTGACAATGCAAGAAATGAATATTTAAAGACTGACTCAAGACCAACAGAATTTGGGGGAACAAGAGGAAGATTGTCAAAGTCTTTTCAAAATGACATTTTGAGGAAAGGCACATGTGGTTGTGTTCAGGGCTTATGCCTGGTTCTATATTCATGGATCACTCCTAGTATTCTGGGGACCCTACACAGTGCCAGGGATCAGACCAGGGTCTGCTGCATACAAAGCAAGTGACTAAATCCGTGTAATATTTTTTCAGCCCTAAAACCCACATTATATTCTTAGGATTGATGAAATATTTTGGCAAAAGAAGGAGCTAAATTCCCTCTTTTCTTATCTAAAAAAATGATAACTAGTTATTTTTTATTAGGAGTGATTTTTCTCTCCACTTAAATTTTCGTATCCGTCACATCATGTGGACATTGCAATTTGTAAAAATTTTAAAGCATTTCTTTATATTTAAAAATGTTTATATTTAAAATATTTAAATATTTAAAATAGCCCCATTGATTTTAACAAACAAAGCTTTAAAATGAATTTTAAAATTATGATGATGTAACTTTTTTGTTCTATTCGGGTGTTTTTCAGACCACACTCAGTGAGGCTCAGGGAATAATCTTGGCTCTTACTCAGGGGTCACTCGGCAGTGCTCAGGAGTCACAAAGAGGTGCCAGAGATTGAATTAGGTGCAGCTGCATACATTTATAACCCCTGTTCTAGGTCTCTAGATCAATAATGAAAATTTTTAAGAGCCAATATAAAAGTTATTAAAACACTATAAAGTAGAATTCTATGTATCAGTTGAAATGTGATTTATACAGGAACAACCTTTGAGCACCACAGCATGTGACCCCAAATTAAACTCAAATTTAGAAATGTAAATAAGCACAAAATATTACAAATTTTCAACAGAGAGTATCTAAGGAACAATGGGCATTTTAATTTTCTTTTAAAGTTTTAAAATTTCCTTTTAAAGGTTTTTTTTTTAAAAAAAAAAACTTTTATAGGGACTGGAGCAATAGCACAGCGGGTAGGGCGTTTGCCTTGCACGCGGCCGACCCGGGTTCAATTCCCAGCATCCCATATGGTCCCCTGAGCACCGCCAGGGGTAATTCCTGAGCGCAGAGCCAGGAGTAACCCCTGTGCATTGCTGGGTGTGACCCAAAAAGCAAAAACCAAACAAACAAACAAACAAAAAACCAAACAAACAAAAAAACTTATAAAATTCTCATTAGTCTTTTTATAGTGCTTTTTGTGATCCAAAATAGTCTAAGGTTGTTTTTATATTATGAAGTATCTTAATCAAAACTATCACTCAGTTCAGGGAAAGTGAAAGGGTTGCTCTCCAACATCCTGATATTTACAACAAGACTTATGAGTGGGTTTCTCATCCTTAGTGGCTCACTCTTAATTTCCAGTAATGTAGCTGGGTGCACCCCTCTGTAAACTACCTACCCTCAACATCCACACCTAAGTGACCAGTCCCTAAAATCCTAAAAATAAAATCATTTATTTAATTTTTAATTTTTTTGGGAGGTCACACCCGGCAATGCTCAGGGGTTACTCCTGGCTCAGCACTCAGGAATTACTCCTGGCGGTGCTCGGGGGGCCATATGGGATGCTGGGAATCGAACCCAGGTCGGCCATGTGCAAGGCAAACGCCCTACCCTCTGTGCTATCACTCCAGCCCCAAATATTTTTCTTATTATTTTGGTTTGTGATTTATACCCAGTGTTGCTCAGGACTTATTCCTGGCTCTGTGTTCAGGGATCACTCTGGCAATGCTCAAGAAACCGCTTACATGATGCCACATAATGAACATATATTTACTGCTTGCAAGGCCATCTTTTTTAAGGTTGTGTGGTTCCTACCAAAGTGAGCCATCGTTCGGATATCAATTATTTTTTCCTTTTCCCACCAACTTCCAAAATGAACTGTTTTGCCCACACATTAAGAAATGCAGGAAACAAAATCACATGAAACAGTCCACTGACTTCCAACAACTAGCCCTTGCACAGCTCACCACTCAGAAAGATTCTATTAATTACAGATCCTATTGATGATTTAGGATAGACAAGGTCTTGTGATGGAGCTAGCCAACAAAACTTGTTAAAACTAAGGAGGGAATAACAGTCCCTAAGAAGAGCCGGGCTGGAGCGATAGCACAGCGGTAGGGCGTTCACCTTACAAGCGGCCAACATGGCCGACCCGAGTTCGATTCCTCCGCCCCTCTCGGAGAGCCCGGCAAGCTACCGAGAGTATTCGATATGCCAGACACAGTAACAACAAAGTCTCCAATGGAGACGTTACTGGGCCCGCTCGAGCAAATCGACGATCAACGGGAGGGCCTTTACCTTTTACCTAAGAAGAAGAGCCGGGGAGCAAAATGAGTCAGAAAGAGAGGGATAGACATATAGAAAGATTGCATTCATCTGGGGAACATAAAGTAACAAAATAGGAGACTAACACCCAAGAATAGCCAAGATAAATACCAGGAGGTTTACTCCATAGCTTGGAGGCCAGCTTCACACTGTAGGGGTAAAGCAGCCCAGATGTAGAAGGGAGCACCAAATGGAGGATGTTAGGAGGATCCCCCCAGGATGGGAGAAGCATGCTGAAAGTAGACACTAGACCGAACGTGACTGCCACTCAATGCCTCTTTTGCAAACCACAGCACCCAAAAGGAGAGAGAGAACAAAAGGGAGTGCCCTTCCACAGAGGCGGGGTGGGATGTGGGGATGAGGGGGGTGGGAGGGATACTGGGATTAGTGGTGGTGGAGAAAGGGAACTGGTGGAGGGATGGGTACTCGATCACTATATAATGGAAACTCAACCGCAAATTTTTGTAAGTCTCAAAAATTTGTAAGTCTACAACTGTACCTCATGGTGTTTCACTAATAAAAACTAAAAAAAAATTTTAAATTAAAAAAAATAAGAGCCGGGGAGATAGTAAAGTGGGTACAGCACATGCTTTGCAAGTGGCTGACTCTTATTTGATCGCCAGCACCACATGGTGTCCTGAGCATCCCTGGGAGTAGCTCTGGAGGTATGTGAGAACCACGAGGTGTGGCGCTTCCACTGTAGGGTCAAAGCAGCACCACAATCCATACCTTCACACTGAACTGCCTGCCTGCTTGACTGCGAATCACTAGGAGGGACCCCTGGGCCCTCTCAGCACTGCTTGAGAGCCTCCCCATTCCTACTACCTTGACACCAAAAAAAAAAAGTTCAGAAAGAGATGGTAGGGAACTAACTTCACTTTCTGACTCATGAGATAAGTAAAGAAACTGGTGTTTATGCTGATATGGTGTAGGCATTGTTCCACCCCTCAGAGAGTGTGATCATTTGCTACAGGAAAAGCAAAACACAAGGACCATTAAGTCCCTTCACAAGTCTTTCATTGTGCAATTGACAAACTTTTGGCAATAGAGAGGGAAGATGAAGGTCTTTCATCTTGGGAAGTGAAGCTTTGGATAATTCTTCCGTGTACCGCACCAGGAAGCTGAGAAACTGATGTGCTGACCTTGCTTTCCAAATGGAACGATTTATTATGGAAATAGATTGAGATTGTGTTAAGGAAAAGACAGAGCAATCAATCTGGCATGTTATTTTTATGAGATGTGATAACTGGATGGTGTTTAGTATTTTTTAAAAGATACTGTCCTGGCATTTTCAGACAGAATAATAAAATGTCTAAGTTAATTTTTTTTTCCTTTTTGACTTCAGGACAATTTTTGGTATATCACCCAATGGGTAAAGGGTTGTTAACAGAGTATTTTATCCTAAGTCTTTTTCTTTTCTTTGGTTTTTGAACCACACCTGACAATCTTCAGGTGCTCTGCACTCTCTGAACTCAGGAAATACTCCTGGCAGTGCTGGGGTGCAGATAGGATGCCAGGAATTGAACCTGGATGTGCCGCATGCAAGGCGAGCGCTCTACCCACTGTACTATCTCTCTAGCCTTGAGTAATTCTTATAAATGTACTTAAGAGATTACCCATATTTTGTTAGCATTCATTTTTTTCATGGAAAAAAATACTTCCTCACATGTAGACTAATCTCAGTACCATAGAGACTTTCCTATTTTAGCCTTTAACTGAAAAGCATTTTTGAAAATAATTTATTATGATTATATTTTACAATTTATCCAAATAGCATTTCCTTTGGGAGAGTTGAGTGTGACTGCTGAGGTCTTAAAGGCTTGGGGTACAGAAGATGACCTTGCACAGAACCGCAAGCTGGCCTCTTTCTCCCCGTGAACACAAGTCAGTGTGGAGTCCTCCAAATGCATATTTCATCACCCAGCTGGCCCCTGGCCCCACTACCCTTAGGTAGGGCTCAATTTTGCCTCATATTGCATTGGTACCCCATAATCCTGGTCCTGACCATTTAAGTTTCCTTTTTTTGAATTTGGTCTCTGACTGGTTTGTTTGGCAGTCAAGTATGTAGACAGAAGCCAAATTAGGATCACTCACTCCCCCACCAGGACATCTCAAACCCCACCAACAGAGTTTGGCCCCTTTGCAAGTTTCTCTGCCATCTGCCCCAGTCACCAGAAAACAGGCCAAATTGCAGTTACTGAAAAGCCCATTCTTTACTGAGAGTTTCAATTTTCCCTCTCTGTGCTTCCAGGGATGTGCCTTTGTGATGGTGAATATTTGTACATTTGGGAGGAAAGTCATGAGGGCAAACAGAAGCCTATGCCATTTGCATTAGGCAAATTGCATTGTTGATGAAGTTAGTAGAAATTGCTTTGGTTACTCAAGAGTGAGATTAGGTGCAGATGTCAGATATTTCTGCTGTTTCTTGGGGATGGTTTTTTTTGTTGGGGACCACACCCAGCACTGCTCAGGGCTTACTCTAGGCTCTGTATTCAGGGATCACTCCTAGAGAGCTTGGGGGAACTGTAACTTAATGAACTATCTTCAATTCCCCTCTTTTCCATTTGAGGTCTCTTGTACCTTACATTATTCCAGTCTAAGCATTATGCAAAGGACTTTTTGTTTTTGTTTTTGTTTTTTGGGTCACACCTGGTGACGCTCAGGAGTTACTCCTGGCTTTGCACTCAGGAATTACTCCTGGTGGTGCTCAGGGGACCATATATTGGACACTGGGAATCGAACCTGGGTTGGCCACGTGCAAGGCAAATGCACTATCCGCTGTGCTATCACTCCAGCCTGCAAAGGACGCTATTGGTTTAAAAAAAAATGCTTCTGGTCTCTCTGAAAAATCAAGGACACATCATGAAATCTTACAGAATGTGTCTTTCTTCAAGTATGTATAAAAAATGTTCTCTTTCAAACAAAAGTGCAGTTCTTGAGAAAATACATTTGCAAGCTATCTGCTTATAAACTTCCTCCTGATAAACTAAACCATAGCATTATTATTGTTTAAGTTAAAAGCCACAATGAATATCTCCAAAGCAACTGGGAAAACTTTTGAGGTTCGGAAGAGTTATATATCATAATTCATAAAGACAACAAAAATTCAATGAGAAGTATTAAAGTGTTAATGTTTGAATAGTAAAGTTGATGGAGTAGGACATGAATTACTATGACGTGGGAGTGGAGGCATGTAAAACGAGAGAGACAATTTGGTGTTGGAGCTCACATCTGTATTGACTGCCAGGCATGAGATCACTTTGATATTAGTTACCTTCCTAATGAATAGTGACTTTAGCATCCATTAAAAGATGACTGGCTTTAAAAGCACTCCATTTAGAATGAGCTCAATTGTTTGAGTATTTCTGAAGGAGCAAAAGGTGGGCAAGAGTGTCCTAATTTCCCACTGCCTAAGCTTGTTCGAACAAAGGGCACTTTGTATAATTTCTGGTTTAGCCATAGCAGGCAGCCCACCGCTGAGCCCATAATTACGTATGTAAAACACGGAGACATGATTATTTTCCCCAGGTGTCTTTGCTGATCCCAACATTCCTGTCCTCCATCAAACTCTGAACAGTAAGACAGATCTGATGACCCCAGAGGTCCTTCTTAGGTTGTGCCTGCTTGCAGTCATGCAGCAGCTTGTCCTAGTGCAGAAAAGCAAGATGTTGTCAACTTACCTTACTGCACCAAAGATTCCACAAATACATCTCCAAACCTGCATGACGGAGAAATTGACCTATTGGGGAAATGAGTGGAATGGAAAGATGTGGAGTTTACCCAAAAAAAGTTTCCATAAGATCGGGACAGATAAAATGTTTAAATAATATATATATATTATAATAATGGAGTAGCACATGATTATTGTTTTCTCAAATATGTGCCAGGGCTGGAGTGATAGCACAGCAGGTAGGACGTTTGCCTTGCAAGCACCCGACCCAGGTTCAATTCCCAGCATCCCATATGGTCCCCTGAGCATGGCCAGGAGTAATTCCTGAGTGCATGAGCCAGGAGTAACCCCTGTGCAAAAACCAAAAAAAATAAAAAAGGAAATCAAATATGTGCCATCATAAATTCAGTGGCTGGTGAGATGAACATGGTTATGTTTGGTGTCAGTGTGGCTTTTGTGGTATGACAGGGCCAGAGCATTTCACATGTGGAAAGGAGAAAGCCCTAGAGTACATGTAAAATAGCCTTTCTCAACCGGAGGACATATGACCTCCCATGGGTCCCTAGGATAGTCCAATGGGACCATGCGTGAAAATCACATAAATGACATTGGGTGGTATGGAGGTGGGGAGGCAGTCAGTAAGGAGGACAGGACTGAAGGGTAGGAGGCCAACTGGTAGGACAGGAAACCACAGGAAGAAAAAGTAGCCACAAAAGGGCCATGGTCAGAAAAATGTTGAGAAACATTGATTTAAGATAATAAGTAAAACTTTCTGAATGGAGTGGAAGTTCCAAAAGACAAGGAGAGGGGAGTTTCGGCAGGATGCAGTGGGTTGGTCAAATGGATTCCTTGAGTCAAAGTTAATGGATTCTTTATTTTAAATGATAAGCGAAAGAGCTTAACAAGGGAAGCGATTGGGTCATACTGAAGTAAACAAAAACAATAAAATTTTGCCACCTTGGGTCTGATGTAGAAGGCAAAGAGATCATTGTTCGAGGACAACCCGAAGAGGCTCAAACTCTGATAACTCAAAAATGAGCAAGAAAGAAGGAGTCCAGATCATAGTTCCTTTGTCACTGATCTCTTAACAGGGTCTGCATTGACCAAAGCCAATTGGAAGTCAGACGCTGAAGGAATCTGTTTTCTGTAAAGGTGAGCAGAAGAGAGAAAGTTGGCTAGGGACCTTAGAGGGCTAGAACGGATTCCAAAGAACTAGTAAATTAAATCAAGAGATTATGCAGGAAATGTAATTTGTTGTGGTGGACTGAAATGAGGGCATGTAAACGGGGTATTTCCTGTCCGTTTTCCCTTTATTTTGTTACAAGTCTTCACAATCTAAATCAATTTTCTGTTGACATATATGAGAGAGGTAGTCCACATGGCACGCAGCAAAAGAAACCACTACTAGGTTCTATTCTACAAATTTCCAAACTGAAATCGCAAAGTTAAAGATTAGGAAGAATTAATAAGCCATAAGTCTACAGAATACAACTATTCTTAGATATAAAAATATTACTGTTTCTAACCTTGACTTTTGTGTGATCCTGAGATTTGTGTTAATCCAAACTTTGATTAAGTTTTGATTACATGAATTCCAAACTCCGTATTTGTTAGCTAAGTATATATACTTTAGATTTTCATTTTCCTGATTTAGCTAGATACTAAAGTTGCCAAAATCTGACTAAATCTCTGAGAAGACATTAAAAAGGGAAAAACGTCCCAGTCATTTAATATAGTATACATTAATGCAATAATTTTAAATTTTCTAATTTTCCAAGCATTTTAAAAGTATAAATGTTGGTAATTAAGAAATTATGCATTGGGGCTGGAGAGATAGCACAGTGGGTAGGGCGTTTGCCTTGCACGTGGCCGACCCGGGTTCAATTCCCTGCATCCCATATGGTCCCCTGAGCACCGCCAGGAGTAACTCCTGAGTGCAGAGCCAGGAGTAAACCCTGTGCATCACCAGGTGTGACCCCCCCCAAAAAAAAAGCTAAATAAATAAATAAATAAAGTGTGCTTTGCTATGGTGTCAGTGGTTAAAATTTTTTAAAAATTATGCATTTTTTAATATTTAACACTAATAAACATATATCCACTGGATGGTTGGCTACTGAGACAGTGAAATCAAATCAGAATTCTGTGTACACTTTGGTGGCTCAGCAGACCGTATTGGAAACAGATTGTTTTCATAGAAGCCCTGCTTGCTTCCTAACCCTGTTGCCCATAATTATTGTAAAGTGGGACTATTTCCTGCCCAAAATAGCAGGAAGAATCCAGCTCTTTCAATCCACTTCGCTCATGCCATCTCCTCTCCACAGGGTTTAGGGTACACTGCCAGGAATTTCAAAAAAGCTAGCTCTGTTTTGGTTTCTTATCCAGAACTTTGCTTGTGAGAAAAAAAAAATCAAGAAAGAGCTATAATATATCCAGGGATTTAGAGAAATGGCAAAACTTCAGGCCTGGTTAGCAGCACCATGCTCATGCAAGAATCTTGCTTCCTTGCATTTTTTTGACCAATTTGAGGTGGGAACCCATTCCAGCAGAGACAGGATGAGCATCTGGCAAATTTGCAATAATTGGGGGACTCTGGAGAACGCTCTTAAGTAGAAAGAGCAAAGAGAATGGCCATTTCCCCCATGGGATTTAGCAAAATACCGCAGTTTATTTATTAAAATCAGAGCTTTCCAACATGACGTCCTCATATTTACAAGTGGGAATTTGTAGCAAAAACTCTATTTATTGGTGGTATGTTTCACCCTATATTCCATCTTTGGTAACCCTTGAGGACCTATTATTCTGCTATATCAGTGCCCAGAATGAACTACCTTAAACTACAGCACATAACGTCCCCTCCTATTTGTTATTATTCTTTTTTTACTTAGCTTTCATTCCAATATTAAGTGTATTAGATGCTCCTACCTCTGTTATTCTTTATCATCAATACATTGTGACCATTAAACTCATTTAACAGGCGAAGAGGCTGAGGTTTCAAACACACAGTCATTTGGCAAGTATTAAAGGAAGAAAGCTGGAAACAAAAGATAAACAGCTGTACCATCCAGTGCAAAGTGGTAGTGGTCGAGAGACTTCTGTCTTAAGGACATAAAAAACCACACTGTAATGGACAACACGTGTGATGTGACCACCCACTCTTCTGGGTGGTCTCCCAAGAGAAAGCAGAAACTGTTAATATTACTGAAAAGGTTGCTCTGATATGGAAACGAAAATCTAGCATCCTTTGACCTTAGATCATCTTCTCTGATCTTTCAGCCCTCTTTCTACCCTACTTCTATTTTTAACTTTCTGCCTAAGAACCATCCCTAAAGAAATAATCTTGTCACTCTTTTGCCAGTGATTCTCTCCTAGCCCCAGAACTGGAGTGGCCTTCAAGTGGCAAGCCCTTCTAATTTCAAAGGCAGGCAAGGCTAACATGCTAACAGAGGAACTAAATTCTCCAGGTCTCCTTCAGTGGGCCTAGCCTTGTAGTTCAGAAAATGTCTCTTGTTAAAATTTAAAATTAAAACTTCTCACTTTGAGAGAAAGACAGACAGAGACAGAGACAAAGAGAGAGGGAAATAAGGAAAGTGCTTGTCATAGAGATAGGCTGGAAGGAGGGTGTGGGAGGGAAACTGGGGACATTGGTGGTGGGAAACGTATACTGGTGGAGGGATGGATGTTGGAACACTGTATGACTGAAACCCAATCATGATCAGCTTTGTAACTCTGTATCTCATGGTGACTAAAAAAATACTTTTAAAAAAAATTCTCATTTATTGAGTTTAGTTGACTTCTATGCTACTTAACCATCAAATTTGGTGTGCTCTTACTGGGATGTCGGTATTATGGGATTTGGAAGTCTCACATAGCCACATATGCAGTTGTATGCTATAGGCACTCCAGGATCTGTAGAATTGAGGCCAATGAATAATAATGGAGATGACTCAACTAGCAGGAAACAGCTCAGTAAACCCTCAGACAAGAACTTAATGACCCCATGAAGAGATATAACAATTTTGACAAACTTTCTTTTACTGAAGTATTTTTTGATAATTCTATTAGCCATTGAGTTGTAATAAGCAATATAAAATAAATTATTTTATGCCTACTAAGGTGGCAGATTTGGGACAATGGTGGAGATAAGGTCACTAAACTGATAGAACTAATATTGGAATGCTGAGTGTATATAACAACCATAGACAGAACAACGTTGTAAATCATAGAGTTAAAATAAAGTTAAAAATAAATAAAATTTTTCACTTTATAAGTTGAATTAACTTTGTAGATATGCATACATACACATATTTATACATATCCATATATATATATGCATGCCTTCAAACAGATACAGAATACTAGTAACATGTCAAAAAAATTTATAAAATACAATCATGTATTTTATCCCACTTGACTCAGAATTTAAGGATCATCAATAACCTTAGGTTATACTGCACAAGTGATTAATCCTAGGAGAATAATCTCAGGAGCTCAAAATTACATCCGCTATTTCAAACAAGCTTAACTATTTTTCTCTGATTTCTTCACAGGTTCATTCTTTTGAATATTTATCAAGGGCTTCATAGATGCTAACCACTGTCTTAGACGGGAGATTAATCACAAAACATGACCTGGTATCTGCGATCCCAAAGATGACCAGAGCCCAGTAGAGAAAACTGACAAATAAGCCTTTTTATTCCAGAGCATAATGGAATCAGGGAAGAGCAAAGACCTAACCCTTCCTTGGGAGGAGGTCAGGTATGGGTTACGGAAAGCGATTCAGGCATAAGCCAGGTGGGACCTAGAGGAGAAGAGCCTTATTCACTAACCTGATGGTAGAGACAAAGAGAAACAAGGAACAAGAACTTACTCAACCTCCTATTACCGATCAATAGATGGCAGTCTGGGGGAAGGTTTTATAGTAAGAATATAAGTTAAATCTCCCCTGTGTCTTAGATTATCATCATGGGAACTTGATTTTTCCCAATTTCATTCTACTTACTCACTCACTAAGGGATTATGAATTCTCTTTTAGAGCACTTGTTTATCTGACTAAATTCTGTTTTCAAGATCTGGCTTGTTAATATCCTCTCATTTAGCCCTGGCAGTACTCAGGGGACCATTTGGGATGCCAGGGATCAAACCCAGGTCAGCCAATCTGCAATGCAAGTGCTATACATGTAAGATGCCCAGACTTACATTTTTGTTTAGAACTTCTAAAATTATATCCGCTATTACGATTTCTGTTATTTTCAGAAAATTTTGTTAAGGAATGAAATAGTAAACTGCAACTTCACTTATCTGATGCTTTTAAAATTTCAAGACACTTTTTTTTCTTAGAATTATCTTCTTTTACTTTCCAGGGAGGTAGTTGGATATGCAATGTATAACGGTTGCCACAGTTGCACAAATGTCTCAAAATATCTCAAAAAGTGTATTAATGCAATTCTACTCTTCCCACTCTCAATGTTAAACTAACTGCATGCAATTGGGTTTATTCATGAGACAATAGTTATTACTTACTTGACCTCAAAGAGAAAGCACTGATATTCATGTTTATTCATTTTATAGTATTTATTGCAATCATATCAATAAGGCACTTGTTTCTTTGCACCAGCTGCAAAGACATGGAAATAGCTTAGTTTTATGTCTGTGTGTGTTTCTCTGTGTGTGTTTCTCTGTATGTTATAATGAAAAATTGTCCTATATGGAACTGAATTCTACTAAGTATTTCAGACTTGGAGAGATTATTAGCAAGACTTTACTTTGTCTCTTGACTCTCTCTTCACTGTGACATTTTAGCTTATGAGGCAAGTTGCACGACAGAATCACCAGCAATGAAATCCAGGAAGAATTTTAAGTTTTCTAAGTGATTCCTATAAATTACCAAATTCAAAAACAATTGCTCTGTGGAACATGTTTTTATTTTATTGATGACTTGGGTGGCATCATTGTATTTTGAGGAATCCTCCAAGTTGCTACTGTTATGTTTGACAAGACACCCAACTCCAGATAAAACTCCAAGTCTAATTTCACGAAAACTTTTCTTAGTATAACTCTCAATTTGTATTAGGAACATTTGATATAAATAAAGTAAGAGCTTTGTGTTTATGATGTCTGTAAATTTTAAAATACCATTGCTTATTGTTCTCTTCCTATGCATAATTATTAAACACTGCTGAGATTTGGGTTATGTATCTAAAGATGAATAGAATAGAAACCAAACCCTTTAAAAATCAGTGGGAAAATAACAACCTTATAGTTAATCCACTGCTCATCATATTTGGAGTATTAAAAAGCACACATGAGTGGGGAGGAGGGCAAAAAAGCAAGCATATTTTCAATGAATCACTTCTCTAGAATTTATCACATTTTATCTACGTGACATTAAAACATTTAAGTGCACATAAAAATAAATAAAATCACTGAGACGCTAAAATAAACTATGCATATGATATAGGCATATGTAGAATACAAAGGTTTCGAGTGCTAACCTTGCAAAGTCACTTAGAAATGACAGTAAATTTAATATGAAGCATAATCCCCCCTTTATTTGGATGCTAACAACAGTTTGTAATCACATTCAATAGTTTCCTATAAAGTTGCCTGTATGTTGAAAGCCTATCCTGTAATCTTCTGTCTATAGGTTCGACTCTTGAGAAGATATACTCCAGGGTTCAAAGCAGTTCAAAGTACAATGGCTCTCTCATAGAGTCACCAAACATTACCTTTAAAAATACTACAATAATGTTAACTGACCCCGGGGTTTGTGCTCCTCCTCTTCTCTCTGATCTTTCCCTCCTTTTTTCTCCTCCCTCCCCTTTCTTTGAGCTCTGGGTTACAATCTGTTATCCCCAGTGGAAATTAGAAGCTTTCATTCAAAAGGCGGCCACTCTTGACCTCTGACCCTGCTGCCTCCCACCATGCTGCTCTCCTCCATTTTTCTGTCTCCAAGGAACTGCATAACCAAGTGGAAAAAATGGGAGCAGGCAAAGTCTATAGCTATTCAAGGACCACCCCACTTTCCCTTCCCCCCTGTGCACGAGCAAACACACACACACCACACACACACACACACACACACACACACACAAAGAGAGAGAAAATGATGAATGAAACTCATTCATCAATAATAGGAGATGAAGAAGAAAGCTGTATAGGTTGAAAAGCCAGCTTAGAAATGGGGAGAGCAAAAAGAGGTGGTATGACAGGAATGAAGTGCAGAGGAGCAAGGGAGTGTGTTTGGATTGCGCGTGGAGTTCTCATCAAGAAAACTCAGAAACCAAAAAATCTGTTGCATATTTCCTCGAACTGAGCTCTCTGTGAGGGGTCAACCTTTTCAACAGCGGAGGCCAATTACTTGTACTAAGCCTTTTAAAAACAAAAGTGTGCACCAGAGAATCAAGAGAAACCAGGAGGCCTCTGGGAATGCGCGTGTCTGTCTTTTTTCTGTATCTCCCTGCTGAAACTGTCATCATGGCACCACTGTTTAGAAGCTAGGAGATAAGGAAAGGGAAACCTGCTCAGAGAAGTCCCATGAAATCTCACGCACATCTGGTGGAAACATTTTTCCATGTCAGGAAGCAAGTTGCAGCATAGGTATGACCTAGGTTATTCAGAGAGTCACGTTAAATTTTGTTTTAGCCCAGCAAGCTACTGAGAGTATTTCGCCCGTATGGCAAAGCCTGGCAAGCTACCCGTGACGTATTCAATATGCCAAACACAGTAACAACAAGTCTCACGATGGAGACATTACTGGGCCTGCTAGAGCAAATCGATGAATAACAGGAGGACCGTGACAGTTGTGTTGTTGGGATTGAACCCAGGGCAAAGATTCAGGTATATACCTGTCTATAAACTATACTCTCAGCTCCATTGTCAATGTTTATTTATTTTGGGTGGAAGAACCCACACCCAGAGGTATTCAGAATTTACTACTGACTCCGCAATCAGGGATCACTCCTGGTGGACTCAGGGGAACAGACGGAGTGCCAGTGGTAGAACCCCAGTCAGCTGTATGCAAGGCAAATGGCCTATCCACTGTACTATCACTCCTGCTACTTCTCAACTTTTATTTAATAAGTTTGCCAAGCAGTGTGATGCATCCAGGAATGAAAATGACTTAAGTCAGACTGACCAAAAGTCTTACCCTCAATCTAATTGATAAGAGAAGAAGCACATCATGTATGTCCCTCTCATTCTAAAACTCAGATGTGGAACAAAAATCAGGACTGAATTCTCAAAATAAAGTTCAATAATTATATAATAGTCACAGTATTTTCTTTTCTCTACAACGTATTATTATTTCCTAATGTACTAATCATATCATAAGATGTTTTTGTCCTTTTTCAAATATAATCAGTCTTTCAAACATTTTATTTGAGGCGAATCAAGAATAGCACTATATTATTTAGATTTTTTTAAAATGTTGGGTAATATTTTTTATGATCCTTTACTCTCTCTCCAGCAACAGGATGTCATCTGCACCAGAGCTGAACAGGGATTATGTTTTGCAGGAAACAAGGTCTAGTTACTTCCTTGCTGATATATTCTAGCTACTTTCAAATTGGGCTGGAGCGATAGCACAGCAGGTAGGGCGTCTGCCTTGTATGCGGCCAACGAGGTCGACCTGGGTTCGATTCCTCCGCCCCTCTCGGAGAGCCCGGCAAGCTACCAAGAATATCTCGCTCACACAGCGAAGCCTGGAAAATTACCTGTGACGTATTTGATATGCCAAACACAGTAAAAACAAGTGTCACAATGGAGACGCTACTGGGCCCACTCAAGCAAATCGATGAACGACGGGAGGACAGTACTACAGTGCTACTTTCAAATTAAATCAAATGGAATTTTAACACCACTTTAACCAGAAAATGTAGTATTGGCCCTTAAATACGTGTTACCACCCTCTTTTAGCATAGCAGTAGGGCGTTTGCCTTGCACGCAGCCAACATGGCCGACCCGAGTTCGATTCCTCCGCCCCTCGGAGAGCCCGGCAAGCTACCGAGAGTATTGGATATGCCAGACACAGTAACAACAAAGTCTCCAATGGAGACGTTACTGGGCCTGCTCAAGCAAATCGACGAACAACGGGAGGGCCTTTACTTTACTTTACTTACCCTCTTTTATTCCACCTCTAATGACATTCTGCTGACTATGTACATTTTAAACTCTGTCAGATTTCCACATGAAATAGGTGAGGCATTGTCACTGTGGAGAAGTGAAGAGGCTGAGAGTAAGATCCACATAATCTCAAATCAGCAAGTGGAAACTTCACAGGCCCCAAGTACCAAGTACCTATTTTTATCGCAGTCAAGGATGGGATCCTTGAGCATCTCCATGAAGTAGGAGATGGGATACAAAGATGGCTACTGAAAAATCCCTCTGGAAGAAACCATTAGAGACCAAATGGTTATGACAATTAAAAAAGGATGATGAGTAACTTGAGCAAAACCTCTCTTTGTTTGTCCCACACCTCTTGCGCTTACAACTCTACAGATTCCCATGAAAAGCACTGAAATTGGGCCTAGAATGGAGAGGCAAAGTGGATTCAGTTCCTTTTGGGTCTCTGCCAGATTCTCATTAGGTGCTGGACCTGTGAGCCAAAGCTGATTTCCATGGCTGATGTAGCCTAAATCTGCCCTTCCTGAAACACTAGCCTTTGTCCTTGCAGTCGCCATCTCTAAATGGGGATTTGGGTGAGAGCAATACCAAAGATCCCGTCATTAAACCACCATTATTATGAAATTGATGGGCTCCAAGTCTCTCTGGCTGAAAGCTCTGACAGGGTGAGATCACACTGGATTGTGGAAACATTGCTTTCCCTGGTAAATCAGATTACAAATGAGAACTAGAGTTAAAGCGAGGGGAAGGGGGAGGATAAAGGAAGAGTGTTTTTCCTCAAATTCACCTCAGTTCATGCTGGAGTGAGAGGCCATCCATACTCAGGAAAGGCTAATTATATAAATCAGATGCCCTGGCTGAGTTTCCACCCCCAGGGAGTAGAGCGAGCTAGGAATAAATGAGGTCTTCTGCAAAATGAAAGAAACCCTTTGAATAAATGCCAAAGCCAATGGTTACACAGCTTCACTCACAATTTTTTTTTATAGCAAAGAAAAATCTGGACCAAGGATAACAAAAATAGCTGAGTTTTCAACTTCTGGCAGTTTGGAAATGTTCTATGAATGTCTTTTTTGTCATCTACTTATCTTTACTCTGCACCACTAAACATGAAAATTCCTGAGGTGTTCAGATATCTAAAGACATTCTCAAAATGAAATCTGAGTTATGTTTTAGGAAGAGCACATTTGTGTTAGGGTGTCATGATAACTAACTTTTTTTTTAATAGATAGCCAGGGATAAATATAGCGGGAAAGAGAGCCAGGCACTTATAGAACTTTTGTTCAGGGTTTTGCCACTCACCATCACACCATCACGGAAAATCACTTCACTTTCCAAGTCCTTCAAGTCTTCATATGGAAATAATAACTTTGCATAGATGACTAGTACCCCTTAATCTATACCACTGATTTTTCTATACATTCCATGAGCAGTCAATGCTTATTTTACAAGCTAAAAATTTAACCTAGGCATTAATGGTCTAAAGGATAGTACTTTGAACATTAATGCTAAGTTTTGGAAATGTTGGCCTTTATCTTCAGGGTAGATAGATTCAGCATACATAAAAGTTAATCCCTCTTCCCAACCTATTGATATTTCCTTGTGTTGGTTCACTGAGAAATGGCATCTGTGAGCCATTAAATTCCAGACAACACTTGGGGACAGAATAGGAAAGTTAGTTAGCTTCTCAAAATTCATACCTACAAGTCATGACTACTTAATGCATGTTTTTTAAAGTAAATCAGAAAAACATATCAATGGTAAGGTCAATTAAATATTTTATGAATGCTTACTGGGTAAAGACTGATTTACTCATACTGAATTTGCTTTCTTACGATCCAATTTTGCTAATTCTCATTTCTGATCACCACACCTAATTATAATATTCTCTTGCCTCAAAGTAAACGTGGAGACATGGCAATCTTAGTGATACATATTAAGATTGTGTTGTCAGTGATCACAACAGATCACTGACAACACTTAAGATGAGAGGACACATCTTATTTGAAGCCATATCTGTGTAGTGAAGCTGAAATTCAGACCCATATTTTATGATAACTAAAAACCAACTTCCAGATCCTGTTCAAAGTTTCTCTTATTTGGATATTTACTTATTTATGTAAATTTAAGCCAGTTAGCTTAATGCTTCCTGCATGTAAAATGGTCTAGAACTCTGAGATTAGAGATTACCATATGCTTCAACATAAACAATCTATCAGATGATACAATCAGATGAAAGTGATCCAAGAGAAAGGGATGATGAATAATTTTGCCAACATCACCAAAGAAGGAAGAGTCAAGGTCAAAACATATTTTTGAACTCTCTGGACATCTGCTTTTACTTCTATCTATGCATGCTACATATAAATTGCCAGGGTCTGGAATGAAAGCACAGTGAATAAGATTCACTGTGTCCCTTAGAAATAAAAACCTTCTTTATCTGTTTAAAGAAACTCTAAACTATATGAGTATATTTTTTTGTCCTATTTCAAGAGAGGACTTGTAAGATCTTTACCCAAGGACACACCAACCTATCAATCTTGTTTCTTTTTGACTTGCTTTTCTTACAACCTATAAATCTTCTATTTTAAGGGGAGGCAGAACTATGTCTTACTGAACCAGCTCATTGTTTGTTGATATAACTTGCATGCCTAAGTCCCTTGTGACATTGGAGGCTCACAAATTGATTGCTACTCAAAAGTCATAAATTTTTCTCTCTTTTCCTGTGGTCTACTATAACACTCTCCTGGGGCTTATATTATGATTTTGTCTGGAAGCACAGAAGAGGTACTAAAAGGGAAATTGGACTTACCAGTAGGGGGAGGAATCAGTACAAATTTACATCAGTATATCCCAGAAATATGTATTAAATTTGTACTGATTTATGTACATGCATATATCTTGGCAGTGTGATTAGATTCTCAAATAAGCTGAGAATGGACAATTGAAATCTCTAAAGAGATCAGCCATCTGTCTTATTTTCTTTCCATAGTTCTAGGGTTTGGAACTTGGTAATAAAATTATTTGTTAAGGTTACCACAGTACAACATTCGCGAGGGTTATGATTATAGTCTATACTCTAAAACTGGATTGCAATCTCTGTAGATGGGGGCTAGAAAGACAGTACAATAGATTAGGTGCTTGCCTTGCATACCCCTGACCTGAGTTGGCTTGGGGACAGAATAGGAAAGTTAGTTAGCTTCTCAAAATTCATACCTACAAGTCATGACTACTTAATGCATGTTTTTTAAAGTAAATCAGAAAAACATATCAATGGTAAGGTCAATTAAATATTTTATGAATGCTTACTGGGTAAAGACTGATTTACTCATATAAATGAATCCCATATGATCCCCTGAGCACTGTCAAGAGCAATTCCTCAGCAGAGCTCGGAGTAATCCCTGAACATGGTTGTGGCCTCCAAACCAGAAAAAGATAACTAAGAAGGAGACTTGGGACGGAGGGCGGGGAGAGGGCTTTTTGGGTCACACCCAGAAATGCTCAGGAATTACTTCTGACTCTGCTTTGAGGAATTACTCCTGGCGGTGCTCAGAGGATCATATGGGGTGCCAGGGATCTAATCGGGTTGGCCAAGTGCGAGGCAAACACCCTACCCTTTGTACTACCACTCTGGCTCTAAGACAAAGACAATTTTAAGCCAAAATCTATCTCTCCATCTTTCTCCAGCACATTGATTTCCTGTAAAGATTCAGAAGTTAAATTTTACTCTAAGGATTAAAAGGACTAGAGAAAATCTAGAGAGTTTGAATCCATTAGCTAATGCTTTTGCTGGATTGTACTATCTGAGACTAATATTTTGCCAACCAACAGGTTTCATTGGAAATTAAGTTGCCTATAAGTCTAAGATGTTGACTAAGTCTGTGTATTCAAATGAAGCATAAGAAGGAGGAATATCACCTGAAATAGATCCTATATTCTAGTAAAAATCCAGATTCAATTTCTCTGTACTGGCTTGAAGTTCTTATAGAAAGTTTGTGTATATTATCAATTGGTCACGTTATGCAAAGACAAATAAAGCTGGTTGTGCAATTCTTATGCTCAAAAACATCTATAAAGCCCACTAGTTGTTATCAACATGGAACAAGTGTGATATCTTCTGATTTGGGAAAAAGGATATCAATTATTACGTATTTTTGGTGAGTGTAGTATTCAAAAACAATTGTTAAATTATATAGTATCCACTGAAAATGAATATTAACTAGGGAATTCAGTAATGAGGCAGGCAAATGCATCCATCCACTTCTCTTTAGGAAGACTCTGAAGTGTACATTTCTTAAAGACAGTTTAATAGAAGAATTTTCCTTACATTGTTGTCAATCAGATAGATCAAGATTAAGAAACCAAGAGTGCCCTACTAAAATTAGAAATGAGAAATGCTCTATGATAAACTTTGCTTCATTGTTTGGGAGATTTTCTTCTACCATTTGCATTTTTCACTGTCTATTTGGTTTCAACTTCGCAATTTCTGAGCCACAATCTTTATCTCAGTTTTCAAACTCAGATTACATACTTTTTATTATTGCTGCTATTCTTTTTTTTTTTTTGCTTTTGCTTTTGGACCACACCTGGTGGTACCTGGGGACAAGGCTCTGTGTACTTAAGGTTCACTCTACATGGTGCTTAGGGGACTATGCAGTACTAGGAATCAAAGTCAGGACTCCTGCATACAAAGAATGTGCTCAGTGCACTGAGCTATCTCTCAAATCCCCAGTTTACATTTTAACCACTCCCCAACCCCTCTGCCATATGAAAAATAGAAACTATTAATGCTGATAAGATTTTTCAATACCAATGGCCCAAGGGAAGACCAAAACAATGGAGAAAAAAACTGTGGTAATTTTTAAAACTTTAAAATACTGAATTTGAATTTTAGCTTACTTCAGGGGCAGGAGTGATAGCACAGTGGGTAGGGCATTTGCCTTGTACGTGGCCAACCTGGGTTCAACCCCCGGCATCCCATATGGTCCCCCAAGCACCGCCAGGAATAATTCCTGAGTGCAGAGCCAGGAATAACCCCTGCGCATCGCTGTGTGTGACCCGAAAAGCAAAAAAAAAAAAAAAGGGAGAGCTTACTTCAGGGGACAGAGAGATAGTATAGAAGGTAAGACACTTGCCTTGTATGGGGGCTCTGTGAACCATGAACCTTGCTTGAATCCCCTTGTGGTCCGCTGAGCACCTCCAGAGGTCACTCCTGAGCACAGAGTCAGGAAGAGTCTCTGAGTTGTGCTAGTATGGCCAAAAACACCCCCAAAGTAAAAGAAAATTATTTACTGAAATTAGTTGCTGCGTGATAAATGGGAGCTGAAAAATCACAGTATCAATTTTGAAGTCACTGAAAAAATGTTCTAGCATACAGAACATTTTAAGAAAATGGAACAGTACCCTAAAAGATAGAATCTTAAGATAGGATCTATACAGAGTATTCCCTTAATTAAAGCAGTTCAACAAATTCATAGCTCATTATTCTTCATTATTGGTGCTTTTACCCTCTTTTTCCCCAATACATTATGGTAAAGATAAGAGTCACCATTGAGACACACTATTAATGGAAAAAAATATGCAGAAAGGTATATATACAAAGCATGATTGTAAAAAAAAAAGGTGGGCATTGCAGGAGCAGAAAGGAAATAAACTCTTAAGAGATTTAGTGGACTTAGAAATCAAGTAAATGATAAGTGCCACTGTATAGAATACACTGTACCTGTTCTTAAATCATCATTTCTTTAACCCCAAACATCCATGATGTGATGCTTCAGGATTCCTTAGTGGTTTCATCTCTGTTACCTAGTCATTAACTTTATACATGGTTACCAAATAACTATATTCATTCTCTGCATTAAAATACTCACTGTAGCGTGTTTCTTGGCTGTTCCTGATTAATACAGAAATGGTAACAGGTATGAGATCAGGAATCAGACCTTGGAGATGGACTTAAGACTGGTTTGGTCGTGTGCTTGGTTTTGAACACAGTGGTAGATGCCAGGTCAACAGAGACCAGGATGCTAATAATCATGAGATGCAGTGGCATCACAATAATCAAACGACCCGATATGGCAGTGATAATGACTGTCAGAACTATGGTACTCACTATGGTACTAAGAGAGATAGTACAGCAGGGAGGACACTTGCCTTGCATGTGCCTCTAATTTCTTATCACAAAATACAAGAGATAATCTTGTGGCAATCCAAAGAGTCTTTTTATCCTTTGCAGCCTCTGAACTGACATGGATGCAAACCAAGAAAATCACAGAATTGTATGTATTAGAGTATGACAACTGATGTTGAAGTTGCCTGATTTCTCACATATAGGTGATGGTACTGCCAAGAGGAGTTTCTGAAATTTGTGAAGGGGTCACTACACTGGACTCAAAAAACCCAAACTCTTTGTACTCTGAGGGAAATACCAAGTTTTCCTCAAACACCTTTTTTTGACAGTGAAACTTGAAACAAACTGGTGAAGCAGAATATAGCTGAAGTGTCTTACCTCTCACTGGACCACAGACAGAGGGCAGAAAGAAGGGTAAGCTTAGAGTTGGGAGATAAGAGTGACCCACAGGCTACACAGGAATGCTATATTATCTAAACTGTTTCTTAATGCAGTTCTGGGATCTAAAACAAGTGCAGATCTTGTTCTATCAACTTTACATTTAAAAGAAAATGTGGTGAGACTGGAGAGAGAGTATAGGGATTAAGGAACATGTCCTGCAATGCCATCAACCTTAGTTTGATTCCCCAGAACCATCTACAGTCCCCCAAGCACAGTCAAGGCTCATTCCTGAGCACAGAGTCAGAAATAGCCTGTAAACACAGCCAGGTACTGCTCAAGTACATATTTTTAAAGTATGGTTCACAGAAGTCCCTACCCCAAAAAAAGAAAAAGAAAATGTCAGGCTAGATCTGTGGGTTCATTTGGTTTTAAGTAGCTGAATCACCTGTCAGTTTCAAAACAAATATAAAATTCTAATCTATAAAACAGATACAAAAGTGGCTCTGATTTTCCCTCACCTACTGAATGACATCAGTAAACTTCTGGGTAAAATCACCTTTTGAGCCCCAAAAGGCAATGGACTCTGAGAGTCTCTCATCATAGCTAAAGTACTTCTTCTTAAGATTAGTACTCATATCGATATATATATTGCTAGAAAAACTCTCAGGATTCCAATAAGCTCAGAGTCAGTGCTCAACTTGGTCTCCCACTATTCAGCTATTGGCAACTTGAATGAGATTCTTGTCCTGGGCTTTCATTTCTATCCCTGGGATTTCATCTCCAGGACCACCTCCCTAACACAGACCACATAAGGAAATCCCCGCTGAGGACAAACAATTTGAAATCCTTAGAGACTCAGAGGCATTTTTCACCACTTCGTGTCAAGTGATGTAATGGAAGAAAACTTTTATAAAGACAGGCCAGGGTCATCTTCCATTAATAACAGGCGCTGTTGTCTTTCACACTAGAGGGGATTCCTTTCAAAAAATTACCAACGTCAAGATAAGGGAGGATCAAGAGGGGCCCCCAAGAGAGTGGAAAACTCCCTCTTAGCTGTTGAAACCAGCTGAGCAATTGAGCAAGAACAATAAGCTTGGGGGACTGAGGCCCTCCTGGGGGTATTGGGTTGCAGAAAGGGTTCCCAAAGCGTTACCTTTCCTACAGACCAGTGGTGTCAGCTGCCAGATTGAGTCAACATCATAAATCTCTGAGAACAGGGCCCCACTCATGAGGTAACCCAGGTGTTGAACCATGGAGGAGGTTGAAATATGCAAGGCCCACAAGTGCCTGTGCCAAATGGGTCACAGCTCCCCCTCTGTGCTGCACTTTCCCAGGCCCCTCAAACTGCTCACAATTCACTGCTTTGTCTGTCCCCAGCCTGCCTCTCCGTGGGACATAGGTTCCACTTAGGTTGGTGGTCTCTTGTCCCTCTCCTCTCCTCTCCTCTCCTCTCCTCTCCTCTCCTCTCCTCTCCTCTCCTCTCCTCCCCTCTCCTCTCCTCTCCTCTCCTCTCCTCCCCTCCCCTCCCCTCCCCTCACCTCACCTCTTTTCTCTCTCTTCTCTCTCGCGTTCGCTGTCTCTGTCTCTCTCATTTGCTCTGTCTCTGTCTCTCTCTGTCTGTCTCTGTCTGTCTGTCTGTCTCTCTCTATCTATCTATCTATCTATCTATCTCTCTCTCTCTCTCTCTCTCTCTCTCTCTCTCTCTCTCTCTCTCCTTCCTCTTTCTTATTTCCACACATGCATAGCAATCTTAATCAGAAATCACATCAGTCACCTACAGCTTTTTGAGACTGGATAGGTGAATTCATCACTTAGTATGTCAGGGTGATGAAAAAGAGGCCGGGGAGCAGGCATACTGGAGAGCGCAGAGAGCTGGGAGAGCCATTTGGTCTCAGGGTTCTCGCCTCTTAGCCCTTGGCTCCAGATTTGAATTATTCTTTTTCATTTGGTCCTTTGATAGCATCCCCTAGGGAGGTGCAGTGGAAACAGTGTAATTTTTAGGTTTCTTCCCAGGCTATTTAACCTGATATTGGGAGTTATATTTGGATATCAAAAGAGAAAGAGAAAGAGAGAAGTAAGGTGTCTGCCATAGAGGCATGCTGGGATGGAGGGTGTTTGTGAGGCTGAGAGGGAAACTGGGGACATTCTTGCTGGGAAATTACACTAATGGAGGGATGGGTGTAGGAATATTGTATGACTGAAACTCAACCATGATCAGTTTCATAATGCTCTATCTCATGATCAGTTTCATAATGCTCTATCTCTTCAATCAAATAAAAAGTTAATGTTAAATTTAAAAATATTAAAAGGTGTAAGTACCTTTAGAATCATCGTTTCTTTTTTGCAGCTTTCTAACTGAGTTGTGAATGTGAGAATGTGGATAAAGCACAGGATAGGAATCCCAGATATCCCTTGACTCAGTGTCCCCTATTTCTTAAAGCTCATGGATACATAGAATTCTATAATTCTCAACTTTGGGAAATTCTGCAGATAGCAACTCTGCCAAATCCCTTTTCACCCTTCTTGTACGTATTTAAAAGTTTCCTTCCCACATGCACTGAGGGTGAGCCATGTGTTTCTCCATTCTATCTCTGGCTTTTGCAGGGATTTCCTGAGAATACATAAATTGCATGCAGTGAAATAATTACATAGATAGAATTCAATATGTAAACAGTGCTGTCTTGCAGGCTATTAGCGATATTGAAAAGAAATATATATATATACATATATATATATGTGATGCTATTTATAAATGCCAAAATCTGGAAACAACCCAAGTGTCCAATGACAGATGAGAAGATAAACTGTACTATATACACACACACTGGAACATTTGAACACTCCTCAATGTGGAGAAAGATAAAAATCTTACCTTTCAGTACAACTTGGGTGGAAGAGGAGGGTATTATTTAAAGTGAACTAAATCAGTGTGAGAAGGACAAATACCCACTAACTTCATACAAGTCTGGTACATAGAGGAACAAAGCAAGAAAATGGATAATATCCAATAAAAGCAATCCCTTTATTTTTGACAAAAGAACTGAGGTTACTGAGGGGGTAAGGGAGAAGGCTGCCACCAGAGTGTTGGGGAGAAGGAAGAAGTGGATTCAAAGTGATATAAGGATAGTGGTGGTATTTGGGTCTTTGGTACTTCGGTAGTGGTAGCCATGCAGTACGTTTGTACACCAAAAATGCAAACATTAACACTACTGTAACCATGTTCTCTCAGCTACAATTTTTAAAATAGGCCACCTATTCAATAGGCTTCCTGAAATTGGTTGGAGTTCTTGTGATAATAAATGAATAGGGTTCCCGAAATAGTTTGGAGTCTTTTTTGCAGGAGCATAACAGGGCATATAAAGTGGGATCAAGATGAATAAGCCACCTGTGAGCTGGTTAGTGATGGTTAGCCACCTGTGATGGCTGGGTCAGAGGAAGGGTCGGAAGAGGACTTAATGGATACTATGAACTAAAACATTTTTTCACAAAAAGAAATCAAATGCAGAGAGCCATCTGGAGTCAACACTTTGAGTGGATCAAGATAACTGTTTTGACTTTTCTTTTATTGATCAAGTTTCTGCGATTTACAATACTGTAATGATGTTTTCCCATGCACAAAATTCCAACACCAGAGGCTGGAGTAATAGCACAGCAGGTAGGGCATTTGCCTTGCACAGGGCAGACCCGGGCTCCATTCCCAGCATCCCATATGGTCCTCCGAGCACCACCAGGAGTAATTCCTGAGTGCATGAGCCAGGATTAACCCCTGTGCATTTCCAGGTATGACCCAAAAAGCCAAAAAAAAAAATTCCAACACCAAACCACTCACCAGTGTATCCATCTCCTTCACCCAGGGACCCCAACATCCCTTTCTTCAATTCTTACCAAATTGAGTGGTGTGGATCACTTCCCCTATTGCATTACTTTTGATCTTTGTTGCTACCCTGCTGTAAATTTTACTATCTATGAAAGAGATTGTTCTATGTCTGTCCCTTTCCTTTTGATTGACATCACTCAATGTGATTTCCTCTAGTTCCATCCATGTTGTAATAAATTGCATGATTTTGTTTTTGTTTTTGTTTTTTGCTTTTCGGGTCACACCTGGCTATGCACAGGGGTTACTCCTGGCTCTGCGCTCAGGAATTACCCCTGGCGGTGCTCAGGGGACCATATGGGATGCTGGGAATTGAACCTGGGTTGGCCGCATGCAAGGCAAACGCCCTACCTCTGTGCTATTGCTCCAATCCCGCATGATTCTGTTCTTTCTTAAAGCTGCATAGTATTTCATTGTTTGTGTACACTATAACTTCTAAGTGGACCATGAATTTAAATACCACAATCATTCCCATTCTTGCCCTGGTAATAGTTGCATCAAATCCAATCTTCAGAGAGTAAGAAAGTCAGACATAGTTTTAGATTCATGGTTAAAGTGTTTTACCTTAAATAGCTCCCCCAAGGCACACACTCTATCAAACACAACAGTAAGTCCAACACTCAGCAGTCCCCGAGTTTAACTTTGTGTGCCTCATACTTGCAAACAACTGAAACAAAAATGAATGTGTTTTAAATGGATAAAGGAATAAACATGTGGTCTCAGTTCAGACTTTGTTCATTTCTGACTGATAGCACAGCGGTGGGATGTTTGCCTTGAGTGCAGCCAGCCCAGCGGAGCCGGGTTCAATTCCTCCACTGCTCTCGGAGAGTCCGGCAAGCTATCGAGAGTATCTCGCCCACACAGCAAAGCCTGGCAAGCTACCCGTGATGTATTCAATATGCCAAACACAGTAACAGTAAGTCTCAAAATGGAGATGTTACTGGGCCCACTCGAGTAAAATCGATGAACAATGGGAGGACAGACAGACAGTGTGACAGATTTTGAGAAACCATTTGCTTTCTATTGATAGGGAAAACATAGGAAGAGTGAGATTAGAAAAAATGACCAAAGAAAGGGAATTATTAGTATGGAATATCATAAGTGTGGCTGAGGTGGTGCCTGATAACCGAGATGAAATGACTTAGGTTCTGCCTGATAATCCAAAGGACAAAACTCCAGAAGACAATCAATCATCTCCGCCTCTCCTCCCCACATTCATAGACCATAATAACGAATTGCTCACCCACCCACCTTTGTTTAAAAAGAATAAAAGGGGAAAGGTGTCTGCCTTTCTCTGGAAGCCTTCTTCAGTAGACCACTCCCATAATCCAAGAGATTCCTTCTTTTCCCTTCCTTTCCCTTCCCTTAAATAAAGTCTTGTCTGAACTTTAGCCATATGATCTCTAGTGTCTTGTTTTTAATTTTGACTGCTTGAGGACAAGATCCTGCAGGTCTGTGCCCACTATGACACTGTGACCTCAGCTCCCTTACTGCTAGGAAGAATAACAATTCATAACAACTCTAGTAAAATTTGTTACACAAATTAAATTCTCACCAGCACAGATTTTTTTCATGTTAATTCTCTGGTTTGGGAGTGGCTAGTGTGATATGTTCTTTTCTTTTACCTTACTAAAGGGACAATCTTTCTGTTTTTTTTTTATCTGCCTACCTACTTCTCTATCTATTCAGTTCACTAGTACAGAAGACATGTTTCTCCACATTACATTACATCTCCAACTTACGTCCATGTTCATAACTGGAGTTCTGGAGTAAGACACCTGCTGGCTTCCACGTCTCACCTACTAACCAAAAAAAGCCCCTGCACAACTTTCTCCACAACACTCACCTTCAACTCTCCCAGCTGCAAAAGGCAATTTAGTTCCATACCTTCAGGAAATATTGTGAGGATTTATTGAAGTCATTCAATGTAAAGCATCTATCCGATTCCTGGTTTTAAAAAAGATTAGATGTTACAATGATTAGCTTCTGCTTCTTACATGTCTTCTCAGGAAGCTGAAGTCTCCCCCAGAGCACAGGACTGTGGTGCCTAGCATCGAAAGGTGCTTTTCATATTTCCTTGAATCTAAGAGGGAACCAGGATACTCCTCTGAACCCAAACAGCTCTTTGTCATTTTGCCAAGGCAGCAGTCCTGAAGAGTTCAATTTGAGAGGAGGTGGGTTGGGGGGGGGGGGGGGGGAGGCCAAGGTGTAGTTCAGTTTCCTTTGCAATCATTGAAATGGAAAACTCGGGCTTTCTCCTCAGTAGTTTTGTTTTCCATTTGATCAGATCTCAGTCTCTAGGCATCCAGGAAGGGCAATCAAACCCACACATCTGATCAGAAGGACAAACTGCACTCAGGCTCTCATTCTCTGGAGGAAGTTTACTGGTCCTCTTGGGGTGTGGCTGGCTGTTTCCCTCCCACCTCTTACCAGTCCAGTTGGGAAGCCTTTCTAATAGGAAAGACCCTATTAGAATCCTTTCTCATAGGACGTCTTTCTACAGGGAAGGTAGAATTGAACTGACATCAAAGAGCCAGAGGGATTGTTAAAGTGGTCTGAGTTAACTTTTTTCAGTCTATCCTCCATGCCACTGTTCTCCTTAATATGTTACCTAAAAATGTATTCCACCAATATAGAGTTCACATTCCTATGTTTCCACAACTACCGAAAGGCGGGAAAAAAATCCCTTCCTCTTTCAAATTCTGAAATTCCCTGGCATTCTACAGGTATATTCAAAAGATTCTAAACAGAGGCTAGAGAGATAGTACAGTGTGTACTGAGTGCCCTGCACTCAGCCAAACTGGGTTTGATCCTTGGCACACCAGATGGTCCCCTGAGCCCTGCCAGGAGTGACCCCTCAGCGCAGACCCAAGAAGAAACCCCGAGCACTGTGGGCGTGACCCCCCAAAAAGCAAAACAAAAATATTCTATACTGTTTTGGATGAAACATACATATGCATTCATATTTAAATGACTGTAATGAGTACCTCAGTTTAGGTACAATGATTCTGACGGGGCTGATTTTATGCCACAGAAGAATAAGATAATTTTATTTCCCAACTCATCTTTCGTCTTTCATCATCCACAAATGTACATATACCTTCCCCTAAGCTCACACTCACTCACCACTTAACCAGACAGGAACAAAAAGAATCAAACACAGAATATAAAATCTTTCTTTAAAGCAAAATATTTTAATGCCAAATGTAAAATTAGGAGTGTTTTCGATCTACTGTGCCATTATACATAATACGTAATAAATACAGATTATTATAAAGTTCTGTCTTTTTTCTTTTGCTTCATCTCAGGCTATGATGAGGATGGATAATGAAGTGGAAAACTCCCCTAGAAGACATTTATTTATTTATTTATTGGTCCTTTGGGACCGCACCCTCAGTGCTCAGGGGCTACTCCCGGCTCTGTCCAAGCAGTGCTCAGAGGTGGTTGTGGTGCTGGGTGCAAAGCCTGTGAGAATGGGAAGCAGAGCTAAGGCCGCAATCAGGAGGGCCGTGAGATGAAATATGAAGCTGAATGGTGAATAAAGAAAACGCAATAACTTTTTGTAACTTGGGAGGTTATTTTCCAAGCTCGCATTATCTGCTTTCTTGCTTCTCTGACATTAGCCTGTCCATTGTGTTTCCTTGCTAAGGGCAGTGCCCTCACACAAAGGGACTCTCCTGCAGCTAGCCCATTGTCAGCCTTTCCCAAGGGCGGGCGCCCTGATGCGACACTTATTCATTTTGCAGAGCCAGCGGGAATGGGGAGAACCCTCTGTTAAGAACTCTGACTTCATCTTTTACAGACTTCACGTCGGCTTTGGGGGAACAGTCCGCCGGAGGGCTCTGTAAAGAGCATCCCGCCCTGCACTCGGTGCCCACAGCTGGCCAACACAGAGCATCCTGGCTCTGTAAAGGAAATGCTCCTCCAGCTGGTAAGCCTCCCTTACTCGCCCTCATTCCTCCTGCTGTTTTCGTGTTCTAGAAAGTGCTGAATTACAGGTCACACGCCCCACGAAACACGGAAAGCAGCTCTGTGAAGCTGCTCTGAGAGCCCCTTCCTCATCTCTCAACTGGAGGGACAATACCACTTAACACTTTGCCCTCGGCTAAGAATCAAACAGATGCTTGCTCTGTGAGAATAAAGTTCTTTAAACCAAATATGGTTTCTATTTGTTTGGCTTTGAAAAAACCGTTTAGAGAAATAATTGTATAAGAATTTTCCTTCTTAGATAGATTGTACCTACAGAGAAAGAAATGGAGAGGGAGAGGGAGACAGAGAAAGGTGGGTGGAGAAAAGAAAAGCAGGCATAAAAATCACAGTTTTAGTTTTTGTTTTGTTTTGTTTTGTTTGTTTGTTTTGTTTTGTTTTTTGCTTTTTGGGTCACACCCGGAGATGCACAGGAGTTACTCCTGGCTCATGCACTCAGGAATTACTCCTGGTGGTCCTTGGGGGATCATATGGGATGCTGGGAATAGAACTAGGGTCAGCCTTATGCAAGGCAAACGCCCTGCCTGCTGTGCTATTGCTCCAGCCCAAGTTTTAGATTTTTACCACAGAAAAAGTTATGAACGTGAACAGATGTCTTTGTTCATATCCATAAGCTAACTACAAAATTCATTAGTGACAACATTGTCAACATATCTCAATTAAACAGTGTTAACATTGATGCAGGAAGGTAGTTTACATATGGATTTAAAATGTCTCTGTAACAAGGCAACTTTTTCTAGATATTGATTAAAGCTTGAGCAGCTTTTTAAAATTATGTAAATTTTTGTGGTGACATTGGTTTACAAGAGTATGTATGTAATGGCAGCACGGTCACCACCAAATTGCCAATATATTTGAGTGACATTTTGTCTTTGAGTGAACAGTTACCATTTCTGCTATAAACATTATTTAATATTAATTTCTTAGATGCATTAGGATCACAGTTTTTGGAATTCAACCATGTTGTCCCAGATAAAAATATACATAAAAATGTATGTAAATGGCAAAAGCAAGTATTATTTAATGCTTAACTTATGAAAAAAATGTACTGTATCTTAGGTTAAAGTTCTCTTTATAAAATTAGATTTTTAAAAAACATATTTGTTTTCTACGTAGGCCATATATAAGTAGGATAAGTAAAATTGTGCTTAATATAAATATCTGTCTAGCTTTTATAAATAGATAAAATTGAGACTTACTGGAATTTTTACAAAATGTAGCAATTTGACTCATCTCACAGAAACATATTTGGTGGAAACTCAATAGTACCCACTCTCCTGATACCCACTTTCCTAAATCATCTCTTTTTACCCTCAGACATATACTATTATTCTCTTTACCCTCCTTTATTTTCCTTATCACATGTTCACAGAAATGGTGTCTCCTTACATGGTTCTTTATTTATGGAGACTAAAAGTAAACGAAACCATTACCTTTTATGTTCTCAACTGCATTGCAGGTCTTAAAGAAAGAGTATGCCGGCATTCCATTAATACTTGATGACTAAACACATGGATGGATGCTTGCATGTGGTGACATCAATCCACTTTTCAAAACCCAAAATGTAATATCCCATATGCTCATCTGTCAGAGTAAAAAATAGGCAGAAATACAGACAGTCCTCACTTAGCATAGCACTATGAGGATCATAAAAATGATCAGAAAAATGATCACGTAAGTTCTAACCACACAAAGTAACTAAATAGTCAATGGGGAAGCTATGATTGTTCCTTTTAAAAGCTCTTATTAAGTTATAAATGCGCTGATTTTATCTACTTTCAGAAACTTGCTTTCTTTTAATACTATGCACGAAAGAGTATCTATTTATGCTTTTCCACCTTGTCATCGACCTTTTTAGGTTCAGAATTGATCCATGTTTTCAATATCTTATAGTCTACAGATGCCCTGAAGTGGAGTTTGCATCTCCTTGGGAACAACTTCTTCTCTTTGCATTGCCTGTTACAACAACCATCTGCTTCACTCAGTGCCTTTAGTCTTACTAGTGGAGCCTTTCAATGCCAGTAGTGTCGACGTTCTCATCTCCCCTGATTTTTATAACTCCACTTAGGCTGCGTGAGCACTCTATTCCCAGTTTTAAGTCACTTCTCATTTCTTGCCCATGCTTTTCATTGCTGTTGGCCAATTTCTTCTTTCAGTTACTCAGTTTTGAAAAATGTCATGTAGGTTCATACTGGGAAACAAGGAAACTACATACCTCACTGTCTATGCATACAATGGAAAACAGATGCAGAGTGAGCAATTATAGACAGAATATGAAGGAAGTGGTATGATTAGAAAGCACATCTGTTATTGATGTAAGGATTTATGGACTGAGTAGCTGGCAGTGAAGTGTGTACTTTATGCAATGACTTGGAGTGCATACACTAAAATTTGAAACATGTTGTTTGGGGACTGGTGTTAATTAACTTTACCGCAGTAACCAAAATTTATGTCTCTATGAGCCATAAAAAAGCAAAAACTGCCTATAATTGAAAATTTTGTTTCTCTACTAAGTTTTCATATGACCTTTAAATACATTTCACATGTCCTTTAATTGGGAGATGCTACTTTGAAACATGCAGAGTTGGTTTTTTACTCTCAGAAGTCACAGATTCAAGCAGTATACTCTCCTTAATGTCTTTCCCTGAAAACTCAGAGTAATGGATTTTTTTCAGTCATAACACGGATCTAGTAAAATCAAAGGTTATAATTGTGCAATTATGTATTTGTATTTACTTGCCAAGATCAGTTAGGCCTAAACCAATGGTTCTCAAACTTTCTCATGAGTAAAAGATCATCTGAAGGGCTTAAAACACTCTCAGAACTTCTCATTAATTGGTTTGGGCTAGTTCTTGAGCATTTAGATTTCTGATGAGTTATAATAGAGCTACATTCTAAGACCCACTGATTTTAACACAGTAAGAAATTGTCCTATGAGACTAACACCCAAGAAAAGCTGAGATAAGTACCAGGAGGTTCACTCCATGGCTTGGAGGTACCTGCCAGGGAAAAAGGCAGCTCAGATAGAGAAGGGAGCACCAAGTAAAGGGTGTTGGGAGGATCCTCCCAGGATGGGGGATACATGCTGAAAGTAGACTATAGATCGAACATGATTGCCACTCAATGCTTCTTTTGCAAACCACAGCACCCAAAAGGATTGAGAGAACAAAAGGGAATGCCCTGGCACAGAGGCAGGGTGGGATGGGGGGATGAGGCGTGGGAGGGATACTGGGATCAGTGGTGGTAGAGAATGGGCGCTAGTGGAGGGATGGGTACTCGATCAATGTATAACTGAAACCCAAGCACAAAAATTTTTAAGTCTAAAAATGTACCTTATGGTGTTTCACTAATAAAAATTAAAACAAAAAATATTAGTTGGAAATAAAAAAAAAGAAATTGTCCTATGGAAGGGGGTGGAAAGATTATTACAGTGTGTTGCATGCAGCCAACCCAGGTTCAATCTCTGGCATCCTACAGTGATTCCTGAGTGTAGAGCAAGGAGTAAGCTGTGAGCATGGTTGGATATGACTACAAAACAGAAGGAAGGAAGGAAGGAAGGAAGGAAGGAAGGAAGGAAGGAAGGAAGGAAGGAAGGAAGGAAGGAAGGGAGGGAGGGAGGGAGGGAGTACTTTAGCACTATGTAACTCAATGTCAATGTCTTAAGTCAGAGAATTTATACAAAGGAGGGAACATAATACCAACTCTATTTTGATTTCTCTGAATTTCTTTTCTTTGACTATCTCATAAAATACTCCCAGGAAATATGCAAACTCCCCAAAATAACCTATGAGGGAGATAAGGAAACTGTCACTCTTCCCTTACAGCTCTTCGTATGTGGGGTAAAAATGTTAAAACTGATTCCATATTATTGTTTTGAGGCTAAACTAAGATCAGATATATGAAAGCAATTTGCAAATAATATTACCTGGATATTAGCTGTTAGCTTTATTATAGATAAAACTAGACAATATTAAACATCATAGATCTTGGGGGCTAAATGGCTTTCTTAGAAAACAGTTTGTCTCATCTCTGTCCCCAGGACATTTCCTGCCTCCTCTGACTCACAATTGAATTATGGGTTGAAAGCCAGACCGTTTGACTTCCTAAGCTTCCTTTCTTTTAGCAAAGCTGAACAAATAATTTTTTGAGGAAGAAAAATGAAAATGATCCATTTTCCTTCGTTCTGCCCTCACAGTGAAGAAGGATCCCTGGAGTTGTACAAAGAAAGTACTGGAAAAGGCTAGCATTTTTCCATCCCAGCGAGGGGTGGGGGCATAAGGAGGAAGAGATGCTGACTCTGGACAGCAGTGAAACGAGGTTGCCAAATACCTTCCCAACAAAATAACTTAAGACGCTTTCTCCCTGTGAGGGCCCAGCACTTTGTTTTCCTCCACATATTTTAACCTCTATTTATGAAACCCTAACAATCTGACTTTTACTCTCACCCTGTATTGACTTTCATGAGTAAGTCCTTATTCTCATGCAGGCAAGAGCACCAAACACACACACACACAACACACACACACACAGCCAAAGACCATCATCTGAGCAAAGGCCAATGAGCCATTTCAAAGAATGTGCAGGTCTGTGGGGTTTGGGTGAATCTGTATTCATCTAAAACTCATCAGAGAGGGTTATGCAGGTCAATGGTCGCTTTCGGAAGATGTGGCTTCAGAGATGATGCTGTGAGATGTTGAGATCTTATAATAATTTTCTTGAGAACTTTAAATGCCAAGCAAAGTTCTCAAAGACTTTGAGGGGCCTTAAGGTAGGTGCAAGGTAATAAAACATGTTCCCGCCCTCTGGAAAGCAAGATGGCAGCCTCCTCGGAGACAGAAACCAATCTCATAATTATCTGATTTTCGGCAGAAATACTTCCAGGCTTAATAAGTAAAATACCAGAAATCCAAACTCGCGTGGCCGCTATTGCGGCCGCACAACATCATTTGGTTCTTGTAACCAGCTATAGAAAACAGATTATTTCACAATGCCAAATAAATAAATAAATAAATAAATAAAACATGTTCCCAAGAAAAGATATTGTTAACATGGTCTTACCTTTATTCAAGCAAAAGTAGGCTCTCCTGAGAGGAAGGTAAAGAGTTTGGAAATTTGGAATTTAATTGGTCACTACTGATCAAGTGCTTCTGAGGTGAGATAAAGCTCATCCGACGGCCACCCCAGAACAGCAAGTTCTGAGACACCACTGGAGAAGTCTGGCTCCAGCTGCTGCTCTTTGTATGGGGAAAAATCCTGTCTCTCTACAATTCCTTCAACACAGAATACTCACCTTTTCCCCTCACCTCAGATCTTCTCCAGAGTTCTCCTATCAACAACATTTAGAATTTCACCAAATTGAAATCTGCTTGAACATCTCTATTTTCTTTTTCTTAAAAAACCACTTTATTTATTCATTGTTTTAAAATTCTATTGCTTTGGGGGCCATACCCAGCTTTACTCAGGGCTTATGCCTGGCTCTAAATTCAAGAATTTCTTCTCTCAGTGCTTAGGAGACCATATGCAGTGCCCAGGATGGAACCTGGATAGGCAGTCTGCAAGGCATGTACCCTTTACATATCCACCTGTACAAATACTGAGAACTTAGCTTTTATTTCCCCTTATAATGTTTTTTTCAGAAAGATCCCTTTTAACTATCTTCTTATATTAAAAAAAATCCATTTTTTCACTTATTTCAATATTCATTAATTCATTTTTTGGCTGAAAGTCCATATTTAAGCAAAAAGAAACAGTCACTTAATATAACTGTTTTCCACTGAGAACGAAGCCAGAATTCACACCACTTTCTCTGCCTAATTCCCCCTTTCTCCCTTATATTCCTCATTCTTTGAAAAGTATATCTGTATTATTGAACCAATTTGTAGACCTACTGCACATCAAGTCTATGAAACTTGGAGACAGAGACTGTCATATTCCTTCCGATCATTCTGGCATGTAACACAGAGCCCGGTATATTGCCCTTGGTGCATGTTTTTAAGAAGTAAATAAAGTGAATGAATGAATGAAAAACTATGAAAGAAAACACAAAGAAAGTTGTGGAACAGAAAGGAAAGTAAGTGTTCATTTCAACCAGAGAAATAAAGACAATTTTCCTAGAGTAGATAAAAAGTGCTACTATGTAAAGAGAGTTTTTAGGATGTGAAATGAGCAGGGGCTGAGTGGGGGGGGGGGGGGTGGGGAGTTGGGATAGTCATGATTATCTTTTAAAACCTAACTGGACCTCTTATCTGTTACTTCTCTTAAAATAATCATTCTTCATATCCTCTACCAACTGGTCTTATCTTCCCTGCTTGTGGACAGTGGTGGTGTCATAATTCTAGTGGACTGAACTCTCCTGTTACTACCTAATAGGACAGAATTTAAGCTGGTTAGCTTAAATTTGAGGGTCTTTATTATAGCCCAACACTTCCCTCCCACCCCCCACTGACTCATTGTGGGGCTATATGGGGTGCTTGGGGTGCTGTGGGGTCCCGACCTGCAGGATTCCATCTATGAGGGATATCCTGGGTGAGGGAGCTTCTGAATGAGAAGAAATGGACGCACGTCTTGGACGGGGAACATGTGATGACCTTTATTGTCTGCAAGGCACTTATATACCTTAAGGTGACCCGTGCAAAACAGAATGGGCTGATCTCTGTCATGGCTAATGGTCAGTGGATAATGGTCAGTGGACAGACAGTCAAGATAGCCATATTAGGAGTGAAGAGTTACAGAGGGGCTAGCCAGCATCATCCAAGGGCCGCGTGGTGGGATGTCTTATGCTTGTGAGGAATGTGCAGACTCACAAAGCCAAGATGGAGACCTCTGGCTCCCCCCAACTCATTCTGCACAAATTGGGACATCAGCTCCCCCCACCCTCACCTCCCTCCAAAACGGTCTTTTTTTTTTTTAAATCATCTCTTAAATAATTCTCTTTCTAGATGAAGTCATGAAATTTATATACAAGTGGTACAACACGGAAAGTATCATGCTAAGCGAAATGAGTCAGAAAGAGAGGGATAGACATAGAAAGATTGCATTCATCTGGGGAATATAAAGTAACAAAATATGAGATTAATACCCAAGAATAGTTGAGATCAACATCAGGAGGATTACTCCATAGCTCAGAGGCCAGCCAGGCATTCTAGGGGAAAGGGCAGCTCAGATAGAGAAGGGAGCACCAAATAAAGGGTGTTTGGAGGATCCTCCCAGGAGGGGAGATGCATGTTGAAAGTAGACTATGGACTGAACATGTTTGCCACTCAAAGCCTCTTTTGCAGACCACAACACCCAAAGGGAGAGAGAGAACACAGGGGATTGCCCTGCCACAGAGGCAGGGTGAGATGGGAGGGATGGGGGTGGGAGGGATATTATCCATGGTGGTGGAAAATGGGCACTGGTGGAGGGATGGGTATTTGATCATTGTATAATCGAAACCCAAGCACAAAAAATTGTAAATCTACAACTGTACCTCATGGTGTTTCACTAAAAATAATAATAATAATAATAATAATAATAATAATAATTCTCTTTCTCCAGTCCTGACCTGAAATGCTTCTCCTGGTTTGTTGGCCTTCAGCAAACTCAACATCCCTCCTGTAGACTCCAGTGTTCCTTCTGACGAGAGCTGGAAGACTAGCTTTCTCTAGATATCTTAATGGACACCAACTCTTTTTTTGTTCAACCCTAAGCTACATTGTATGGATTCTAAATATAACCCTGCTTTCTTCTTCCAAATAGACCCAAATAGAGAGTCTATTGGATAGGATAATGTATAACACCTTTTTGCAACATTCAGCATCTCAGACAAATGGCAAAGGCAAAGGCAAAGCCCTCCCGTTGATCATCGATTTGCTCGAGCGGGCCCAGTAACGTCTCCATTGGAGACTTTGTTGTTACTGTGTCTGGCATATCGAATACTCTCGGTAGCTTGCCGGGCTCTCCGAGAGGGGCGGAGGAATCGAACTCGGGTCGGCCATGTTGGCTGCGTGCAAGGCAAACACCCTACCCACTGTGCTATCGCTCAGACAAATACTGATTTAAAATTATCTATCACTTAGATAATCTAAATAATAGTCCTTTAAGGGTATACAAGGAATCTTAACTTCAGGCGGAAATCTTGTTAGTCAGCTACCAGTGGGTGGGTATTTCCAAAAGATATAAGATTTAATTTCATGAGAAGAAATAAAATTCTATTATCAGCTTGTCATTGTTATGAAATATTAACTTGACCTATATTATGACATAAAATTCCCTACTTCCTTTTTTTCATCAATTAACACATTTTCCATGCCATCAAATGACCTTTTTTCTGTGAGTGTGTGTGTATATGTGTGTGTGTGTGTGGGGGGGTGTCTCTTTAAAATGAGAACATTTCTTTTTTCTGTTTTACCACTAGCCCTTGTCATTGTGGGGCCCCTTCATGCTTTTCAGCCTTCCAGCTTTCCCCTATCAAACCACATCAACAGTCCCCATAACCCTTAATCATAAAGGCAGTTAGAGGAACAGAGTCCCCAACACTTAAAATAATGACTTCACCACACACAACAGGCTGCAGGGCATGGAGAATCCATCACCTAACCTTTCCCAGCCTCTGTCCCTCTGTGCCCCACTGCTGGATGTCCAAACTTGAGAGTGAATGCTTTCCAATGGGAAACTGTAGCAGGATTTTTTTCCCATCCTTTGGTCCCTATTGTGTGTTCAGCTGCACTGCAGCAAGCTGCTAATCAAAGCCAGAGACTCTCATACACAAACAAACAAGCCATTGTGGCCTCCCCCAGGGCTGGAACACAGCAACTCACCAAACAATTCAGTCAGGTGATAGTGGGCTGGAGGGACAGAGAGAGCATCTCCCAGACACCCCCTTGCCTGCCCACAGCCTACCATCTTCCTTAGCACAGACTGTTGAACTACTTACTAGGTCAGACAATTTGACGGTCCAGAAAACAATGGAGGAAGTAAAACTGCACAACAATATGCAGTCAAAAGATAGAGGCTAATGACAGATTTCTTTGTACAAAATAGTGTATTTGCCTGATTCTAGAGACATAGGGCTAAAATATGCAATACCTGAGCATACCTATATACCTGGGGAAGATAGGAATGTTGAACCGAGTATCTCCAAATACTAACTACCCTTGTCATCAGCCAGAGGGCTTAAAAAAGAGAGAGACTGCACAAAACTGAAGAGCCTAATGGTTAGAATTATTTGCACTGTTATCTAAAGTCCACCACTTACTAGCCTGTGATCTTGGACAAGTTACTTTTAACCATTTGGACACTCATATTCCTCATTTCAAAATGATCTCGTGGGGCTATGTGGATGCATTTAATGTAATATTGAATATCTTATCATATAGAAAACTCTTAGTACATATTAGATTCAATTGTTAATGATGGTGAACTGTGAACAGAAAAGAAAAAGAAAGGACATAAAAGAGAAAGGAAGGTCTTCAGCTCCTAGAAGTTGCTGGACACAGGCATCTTCCTGGTCAAAGCAGCTCTAGGAACAGAGGTGCTGGCAGATTCTGGCAGATTCTTCTTGCCACCTTTCCCTAGAAGGATAGGTATCCCAAAGAACTAGGAATGCCAGTGACCAGCATGAAGCATGCATAGAAGGTTCAACATACCATAGTAAGAGAAGGCTCTTGAACAGACAGGACATATCCTTTGAGGATGACGGATAGGACAGAGAAGAAAATCTGGAAATACCCAGTAGAACAATTGTTCTCTGTCACCATTTTTGGCTAGGGAAGCTAGTGAATATTAAATTTTGTGAGCATAGGTTGAGCAGAAACTAGGTAAATAGTGCAAGAAAAACATAAATTGAATATCTATAAGAACTAGCTTTTACTGGGCAAAGTGACAAAAGAGCTGGAAACAATTATCTAGCAGTATTGAAGGAACAGTGAAGATCAGTGAGACAAGATATGACATAAAAACTTCCTTTCAATACAAAGGACCAAAGATGAATACATGTACAAATGTAAAGAATGTCAGGTCCATGTAGTATGTGCCTAGGGCAATCTAAGATATACAGATTTGCTTCTAGAAACACTAGTCAACACTCCCATGTCTTCTCCTGTCTAATATCTATCCTGCATATCTTTCAACTGACCAGCACGCTTCTTTTCCAAGTGTTCTCTCATCCTCATTTCAGTAAAAGCCAAGTTTCTTTCAGTCCTACCCTTTGGGACTGAGTATCTGTTTCCATATCGCTTTTTCTCCTTCTTTCTCTACTTTTTTGTTTTTGGAGAACACCCGGTAGTGCTTTGGGCTTACTCCTACCTCTACACTCTTTCCTTCAGTGCTGAGTGATGTATGAGCTATAGGTGACGGAACTGAGATGGCTGTGTTCAAAGTCCTAAAGGACTTTCGCCTTGATCTGCATTCCACCACCACGCATTTTACCTCTTCCAAAACTTACTCTCTTTCCAGATCTCAAGGCCATTCTAGTTTCACTGCAGTGTGCAAAGTCATAACAGATACACATATTTTAGCATACTCAAGGGGAAAATGGGTGGTTTTGCTTATATTTCGATAAGAATGAAGATAAACAATCTCTGTCACCTTAGATTAGCAAGGAAATTCATTCATTTGGAGAACAAGAGCCTTTAATACCGACTACCCTCACCAAAGAGGCCTTGAAATCACTTGAAGAAGAGGTGGCTCACCTCTGGTTCTGAACTTTTTTTTCTAGTTGCCGTTTGTTTCTGGATGAATGATGATAAACCTTGGTACAAACTTGGAAATCATGTAAGAAAGGGTAGATTTATGCTGGGAGAAAGACAAGGGGATAATATTTTATCCTTCCAAATAAAATTGTACTTTTTAATTGAGATTCCCCTGCCTATATTGCTTCTGAATTTTTTGAGAGGGAAGTTGGGCTGTACCCAGAGTAGTCAGGGGATACTTGCCCTATCTACAAGCTATGAACTCTGTCTGTGCTCAGTATTTACTATTGGCAGTGTTCTGGGGTGTGTGGGGGGTGAGGGGGGTCCATAGTTGGTTCTAGGAATTGAACCAATGTTGGTTGCATGGAAGGCAAGTACCTAAACCCTTGCACCATCTATCCAGCCCAATTGCTGAATTTAAACATTTCATAGATCCCCTCACAAACTGAAGCCGAACTAGAAAAGTAAGGTAGGAAGCTAACTGGGATGTATGAATCTAAGCCTTCAGCCTAGAGGGCGTCTGTGGGACTCCAATGTATGAAAGAGAACCCCACGCACCTGCTTGATCTCCAAGTTGGCAGCTTTATGAACAATAGGCTGCCAACACCAGATTCTCTAACTGGCACCCTACATTTAGGATTGCTCAGGATCTGCCCTGGAATAACTGATACTGCTTTGACTTCAGTTGCTTCTGAGAAAGACAAGGACAGGCTGGGATGTGCTGAGAGCTGGGTTGACTTCATGGCATCATTATACCAAGAGCATATAGAGCCCAGGAGATTTGGAATAAAAACAAAAACAAACAAACAAAACAAGACAAACCCACCACAGAGAACTCCCTTAACAACACCATAGGAGCCAAAAGGACCCCACCCAAAGGAATAAAGATAGTCTCCCAGTGAAATTGTACAACAGTCTCAGACTTTTGTTTTCGAAGTTCCTTTCCCCAGTGTAGGGCTCGGTCTCTTGATTTTTTTAATGTTTTCCACAAGTTCGCAGTTCAAGGCCACTTCAGTTTCTTTCCTTTTGGGGGGGGGGGGGGTGTTGGGTGGGGGAGGTGGGAGATTGCTGCCTTTGAAGTTAGTGGCTCTCATTTTAACCTCTTGCAAGAAGACCTCATTAGAAGAGATGTTAGCAACCTATCCATTTAGCCTCTTTTAGGAAACATGGATCTAGTTAAAAGAGAAATTGATTGAAATCCACCCTCACCCACTTTTTCCTGCTGAAGGGCTTTTGATCTCTTTCTCCAAACCAAATTCATTTAGGAGTGCCTTGAAGACTATCTTCAAATCTCCCACAAGCACATATCAGAAGGCAAACCATGATCACTAACTTACTTTAAAACCCCTATCTTGAAAAGGTTAAAAAGGGCTAGAGTGATAGCACAGTGGGTCGGATGTTTGCCTTGCATGTGGCCAACCCGGGTTTGATTTCCAGCATCCCATATGGTCCTGAGCACTGCCAGAAGTAATTCCTGAAGGCAGAACCAGGCGTAACCCCTGTGCATTGCTGGGTGTGACCCAAAAAGAAAAAATAAATAAATAAATCAAACAACACAGTATGAAAAAGCATCTGACTATCACCCTCCTTTTTAATGGCAAATGGGGCTGTGAAGCTCAAATTTGAGCTGATTTACTTTAAACCGAAGCCAACTTGTACATCTCAATCCTTCCAAGTAACAACACAGCAAAATAAAATAAACAAATGATTCCCCAATGGGCGCCAAGCCCTGGAGCACCTTGCATCAAAAAGGTTTGCTGCCCAGTGGTTTATCCACCTGCAGTGCCTTAAGGTCCATTTCTGGAATCTCTAGAGCCATTCAGAGTTGCCCCCAGGCTCCTGGCGTCCACTCACCGGGTCAGATTGGAACCTCAGCGTGATCAGGCAGCTGTCCTTCCCTGGGGAGACTTTTACCACTAGATATGCATATGGAAAGTATCCTCAGGGGAAAGAATGGAAAACAATGTTTACTCAGCTTGACCATCCACTGCCATACAAAATTCCTCAAGTTTATTTGTTTCCTTCTAAACAGTACATCCTTTGCTGGAACAAAGGGTTTTTTTTTTTTGTCTCATGGGATTCCATTTGTTTGCATTTTTAAATTTCTACTTCTTTATGACAGTCCATAATATTTATTTACAAAATTAATTTATGACTAAGAGGCACCTACCTCAAGCTAAACAAACTTAATTTCCATTTTAATAGAGCCAGTTAGTAGGATCAAATGCACATGCTAACTTGTATAAAAGGTAAAGGCCCTCCCCTTGATCATCGATTTGCTCGAGCGGGCCCAGTAACGTCTCCATTGGAGACTTTGTTGTTACTGTGTCTGGCATATCGAATACGTCACGGGGAGCTTGCCAGGCTCTAACTTGTATAAAACTATTAAATATATACTTCATTAATTATAAGTGGAGACTTAAAAAATAAGATGCAATTATTTGTGTTGCCATTTAAACCATTCATGATGTTGAATCTAGAGGCATCTTCAATGATTCCATACCATTGGCCAAGAAAACAGAAGCAAAGATAAACAAATGAACTAAGAAGCTTCTATATTGCAAAAAAAAAAAAAACCAATAAGCAGAATAAAAAGACATCCCACAGACTGGGAGAAAATATTTACCCACCACTCATCTGACAACAGGTTAACATCCAAGATGTATAAACCATTGGTAAAAAATTACAAGAAAAAAAAGTCAATAAATAGGAGGAAGAAATGAACAGAAACTTCCTCAAAAAGGATATACAGGTGGCCAAGAGAAAAGTTTTAAAAATGTCCTACATCACTTACCAGTGAAATGCAAACCAAAACAACAGTGAGGTATCATCTCATATGAATTATACTGGCACACACTACAAAGAACAAAAACAACCAGTGTTGACATGGATATGGGGGAAAAGGCACTCTCATTCACTGCTGGTGGGAATGTTGACTATCGCAATCATTTTTAGATACAATATGGACCCTTATTTAAAAAAATAACGACTGGAGTTTCCATATGATCCAGCAATTCCACTTCTTTTGTTTTTTCCTTAATTTTTTATTAGTGAAACACCATGAAGTACAGTTGTAGACTTACAAATTTTTGTTGTTGGGTTTCAGTTATACAATGATCGAATACCCATTCCTCCACTAGTGCCCATTCTCCACCACCACCAGTCCCAGTATCCCTCCCACCCCCCCTTCCCACCATCCCACCCTACCACTGTGGCAGGGAATTCCCTTTTGTTATCTCTCTTCTTTTGAGTGCTGTGGTTTGCAAAAGACATTGAGTGGCAATCTTGTTCGGACTATAGTCTACTCTCATCACACATTTTCCATCCTGAGAGGAACCTCCCAACATCCTTTATTTGGTGCTCCCTTCTCTATCTGAGCTGCCTTTTCCCCTAGCGTGTGCGGCTGTCCTCAAAGCCATGGAGTAATCCTCCTGGTACTTATCTCGGCTATTCTTGGGTGTTAGTCTCCTATTTTGTTACTTTATGTTCCCCAGATGAATGCAATCTTCCTATGTCTGTCCCTCTCTTTCTGACTCATTTCACTTAGCATGATACTTTCCATGTAGTACCACTTGTATGTAAATTTCATGACTTCATCCTTTCTGACAGCTACATAGTATTCCATTGTGCAGATGTACCAAAGCTTCTTTAACCAGTCATCTGTTCTTGGGCACTCAGGTTTTTTCCAGATTCTAGCTATTGTAAACAGTGCTGCAATGAACAGACAACTGCAGATGTCCCTTCGACTATACTTTTTTCCTCTCCGGGGTATATTCCCAGGAGTGGAATTCCAGCAATTCCACTTCTTGGCATTTATCCCAAGGGTCCAAAAACTACTTATTTGTAGTCCTATGTTTGATTGCAGCATTACTCACAATAGACAGAATCTGAAAACAATCCAAATGTCCAAGAATAGATGATTGGATAAAGGAACTAATGACACATACATAATGGAATACTACTTGACTATAAGAGAGTCAGAATCATATAATTTTCAGCTACATGGATGGATCTAGATATTATCATACCAAGTGAAATTAGTCAGGAGAGGGACAGATACAAGAATGAGACTCCTCATATATGGGATATGAAGAAACATGTAAGGAAATGACAAAGGTAAGAGAACCTGATAACTGCAAGCATATCACTGGGGGCAGTGTGTGTGTGTGTGTGTGTGTGTGTGTGTGTGTGTCAGGGGGGTAGTTGGGGGGTCTAGGGGGTAGGAGAGGGGATAACAGGATGGAGGATAGGGGCACAGGGACAATAGTGTAGGGAAACTGACACTGATTAAGGATGTGGTGTTAGAACGTTTTATGCCCGAAAACCTGCTGTTACCAACATTGTTAATCACAGTTCCTAAAATAAAATTATTTACATCAGCAAAACTTACAATATACCAAAGCATTAATCATGCTAAACTTGAAGAGAACCTTTTCTCCCCTTCTTTTAATTATTAAAATAGAGAATATCTTGTACTATGAACACGTATTTTTCTAGAAAGATGTAAAGAATGTGTTTCTTCTCTGGGATACTAACATCCCTGTAGGAGTACACAGATTGGATGGGAGTGAAAGGCAGAAGACAACTAATCTCTACTAGCAAAATCATTAACACAGAAGGCTTAACTAGCAATAACAGCTTAGTAAACCTTCAGACAAGAGTCTTGAGCACAGCTGGGTATGATCCATTCCCCTCACCCCCCAAAAGAAAAGAAAATGGGAAGAAAGGTTTTATTTTACTGTTTCAAGATCAAACTACCCATACTTGGTTTGGGATTTTTGTTGTTGCATTGTTTTGTTTTGTTTGAGGGGGGATTTTTGTTTGTTTGGAGGGTTACACCCCACAATGCTCACAGATTACTCTAGGTTTTGCACTCAGGAATCACTCCCTATGATACCTAGCAAACCATATGGGATGACTGGGATCAAACCTGGGTTAGACACAAGCAAAGCAAATGCCCTACCCACTGTACTATCACTCCGGCCCCTGAAGTACCTACACTAGTTAATAAACTTATTTTTATTAACTGTTTTAAGATTTTGTTTTACTGTTTCAAGATTGAAGTACCTACATTTGTTAGAGATATCAAATACTCTCTGAAGTATTTATATAACCTTTAGGCCTCCTCATTTAAATCTACTGGATGACATCTAAATAAGTGTATTGCACATTGTAGGCAATTTTTTGTAATTTAATATTTTTTACCATTAAATTGGTTCAGGCTGGAGAGATAGTTCAACAGGCTAGATGCCAGAGGCCCTTGTCCAATACCACATGGTTCCCTGAACACCACCAGGAGTGGACCCCTGAGAAACAAGTCCCGATGAATCGCAATTGTAGTCCATAAGATATGGAGTGATAGTACAGCAGGTAGTGCATTTGCCTTGCATGTAACCAACCCAGGTTCCATCCCTGGCATCCCTTATGGTCCCCTGAACACCTTGGTTTGGGATTTTCAATCCCAATCTCTGAATGCAGAGCCAGGAATGAGCCCTGAATATTGCAGGTATGACCGGCAAATACTTCCCAAAAAAGTATTAAAAAATGAATTGATTCTTTCATCATATTCTCTAGAACTGAGGAATATATATATTTTTAAGCTAGAGATCTAACTTTTGTTTCAAAGTGGATGCTTATTCTGGTCAGGTTGCAGATGCCCAAAGCAATACCTTTAATGTTCTTATGCTCGCAAATGAAGATCATTTGTTATCACCTCAGAACTGATTCTCTCACCTTGGGGAAACAATCTCATGACTTAGTTTAGAAATGTCATATTATCAGCAAATAATGAAGTTCACTGTGAAAACACTTGTTTTAATCCAAGGAAAGGATTATCTTCTCATTGATTAAATCTGAACACTGAAGCTAAAATCCTTGACACCTTCTCTGGGCAGTTCAATGCCTTCTAAGAAGTCTCACACAGTTGCATGACACTTGGTCTACTTTCATTAGTCATCATCATATGGAGGAGCTAATGAGGGGGTTAATAGATATCAAAACCTTGGGGCTAGAGCGATAGCAGAGCAGGTAGGGTGTTTGCATGTGGCCAACCCAAGTTCGATTCCCAGCATCCCATATGGTTCCCCGAGAACCACCAGGAGTAATTCCTGAATGCAGAGCCAGGAGTGATCCCTGTGCATCTCTGGGTGTGACCCAAAAAGAAAAAAAGATATCAAAAACTAAAGAAGAAAATACAATATATAGAAAATATCACAGAAATGAAAATAAAATGAAAGTTCTTAAATACTTTAAAGCCAATTTTAAGAAGTTAATAGTTAGATCACATATATCCTCTCCAGTCAATGGCTTGCGATGCACTAATAAAAAAATAAAAGCAAATAGATAACTGGCAGATTGTTTAATCATAAGGGACTTTATAGAAAGTCAACAGGAAGTCAAGGAACATCTGAAAATTTCTCTGAAAAATAATCAAACGTGGTAAATATTATTTGGTTATGAAAATGCAGGTGTGGACAGCTTTTGCATAGAGCAAATGTGTTATTTCCATTGCTTCTCATGTTTTGATTGAGGGTTACCAGATTAGAGAGCTTGAGTTCTCTCATGCTCTCTCAAATTTATTAAATGACCTAGGGTGGCTAGCTACACAAAGTGAGATCTCTGTTATTACAGAAACAGATAAGAAAACCATACTCTAGTCTACTTCTGATCTATTAAATCAGAACCTGCATTTTAGCAAGATATCCAGTGACTTGTATATATAGTAGATGTCTAATGTTAACAAAGTGTTACTAGCCTATGATAAAGACCTAAGTTTAGTTAATAAAAGATATAGCAATTGAATGATTTGGCTCATAGCCTTTATAATATTTAGAAATAATGATTGATAAAATAATATTTGTTAAAATAATTCATCATAGTTGAGTTTAACCTTATTTTAAAAAAACCTTCTAGCCATCTTTGATGTCATTGTGACTCAGATATCCTTTCCATCCGCCCTGACACATCTTTTGGGTCCAACTTACCTTCTGGCATCTTAGGCAATTTCTAGGTGTCCTGAAGAAATAACAATGAGTAGCAGAATTGGGGAAAGAGAAATACAAAACTGACTTATTTATTAATAATATCCAGGTGCAGTCTAAGCATTTATAGTCATAAATGATACATTGTCACAATTTTCCTTTACCACTAACCTCTGAAGTAAACAAATCACTATCACCCATCATCATCATCATCATCCTTAGCACCATCATCAGCATCATCATCACCATTACAGCTAAAACACCTGAGGTCCCAGGAGATTGAATGACATACTCAACACCGTATACTTAGCAACAAGGAGAGAGAGAGAGAGAGAGAGAGAGAGAGAGAGATCAAATGAATGTGGGTTTGTGAATTCAAATTTGGCTCTTTCCTCTGAGCTGATGCCTCCATGGTGGTAGTAAAGGTGAAGAAGGGTATGATTATGAGATCACCAGAATCAACCACCCACACCTTGTTTGGGTCTTACTTCTGGGCAAAGTGTCTCCTATATATAAGCAAGAAGGCCCAGGTCAGAATCGGCTGATTTGGGGACCTGGGCTGTCAAACCTCCCAGACCTTGATCATGATCATGTTTTGTGAGTTTCTGTTCAGAAGAAAGGAGTTTTTGATTACGTAGAGAAAATAAGAAGGAAGAACAGAGAAGCATTTCAAGAAGTAGACAGTCCCCCTCAATTACTATTTGCATGTTTTTTGGAGAAGTCAAGTGGGCATGAGAAATTAAAGCAGAGGGGGAGGATAAGGGACACTTTCATAGGTTGATTTGCCATTGTGATCTACATCATCATCCTCACCAAACACTCTAGCAATCAGAATCTGGGTTCAATTCTTCACATTCAATTTCTTAACAACACATGTCGGTTCTAGAAGGTAACTACCAGAGTTCTTATTTGAGTTGGAAATTGAAGAAAAATCATGACATTGGATGGCAGTCACACACATCATAAGAAATGTAGCCGTGATTTATAACTAAAATTTTTTACCTTGGAGCTCAATAATTAGAATGCAAAAAATAAATGTTTCTAATGCATCAGGTTCCTTCATTCTGATTTTTAAATCAGCATCTCTAAGGCTGGACTCAGGCATCTGGATTTTAAGATATGATTCTACTTATTCTGAGAAATTTGTAGACTAGACAGAGAACCACTGGCCTAGTTTTTAGTCTTACACATTAGAGCTTAGGTCTGATGTAAAAAGTAACTGAGATACAAAATTCAATGTCAAAAAAAAAAGAGATGATATCTTTCAAAGGATAAAAAAAGTAGTCAAACTAGAAACTTCAATATCTGTGCTCCACTGTCTATATGTCATTTATGGGGCCATCCGAATTCTAAGCTTAAATTTCTATGTAAATTAAAGAAAAGAATCTTGCTAAGTAGAATTGTTATGGAAAATATGTAAAAATATCATTAACTGCAATTATGACAAAAATTGAATTTCATGTGATCAGTCTCATGGTTTTGCATCAAATATCTCTTTAAAGAAGCAAGTTAGTGTTTTCTCTCTCTTTTGAGCGTAGTCATGTGTCAGAGACTATTCATGATTTGGGAATTTAAAATGAACAAGGTACATACAGTGATTAGAAAAACATTCCAAAGACTCGTTGGTTCAATAGCGTGTTTGTAACAAAGAAGGTAAGAAAAAGAGTTTCTTTCAAAAGCTCAAATTTTAAACAATAGGTACATGGAAATAGATCAGAAATTGATAATTTTTAGGTGAACTAAGAGATAGGACATGATGAAAATGACTAGAGCTGGAAAGATAGAGCACATGTCATTCAGAATCTTTTAAATTTTAATTCATTTGCCATATATTCAGTGACATTCTCCATGGTCACCATGTAGATAGTCTAGGATTCTTGAGATAAATGAGGGAGTTTCTTCCTTAAAGACATATGTCATGGATGGGACGAAAGTGGGGTAAAAAAAACAGTAAAGAATCACAGAAGTATAAGATTACTCTAGTTTTAAAGCTGTTGTCTTGGAGGACAGTCACTAAAAAGTGATACAGAAGTTTACGAAGAGAGGAGGGAAGATTAGAGCTCTCTAGAAAAAGATTTTCTCAAGGAAACTTTCTCTTGAAATCTTTCAACTCTGAATCATTTATAGTTTTATCCATACTCCACAGTCAAAATGGTAGATTTTGCTTTCTTTCCCTCCATACCTATATTTATTACTGACAGTTATCTTGTGTCTGGTTCAATTCTCTGTAAAAATATGTAGGGTCATGTTGCTAGAGATATGGAGGGAAAGGAATTCTGGTACATGGTAGGTGGTAATGTAAATTGGTAAATCTCTGTGGAAAACAGTATACAGAATCCTAAAAAAAAATAAAAATGGAAAACCCTTATGATCCAACAATACCACTTCTAACATTTATCCAAAGAACATGAAAATATTAATTTGAAAAAGTGTTTGTATTTCTATATTGATAGCAGCATTGCTCACAATAGTCAAAACAGAATCTACCTAAATGTCTATCAATAGATGACTAACGATGGAGAAATTGTGGTAAATGTATCTTGGTGGAATACTACTTTGCCATGAAAAATAGATAAGATTTTGCCCTTTGCAACAAAATGTCTTATCACCTGGGGTGATTATGCTAAGTGAAATAAATCAGAAAGCAAAAGACAATGACTCAATAGCTTCCTCATATATGGCATCTAAAGAACTAAAGCAAACAAACTGGTTTAAAAACAACAAAATAGGACCAGGTAGTACAGGAAGTAGGTAGATCACAACCAACTTAGGTTCAATTTCTAACACCCCATATGGTAAGCTAGACTCCATCAATAGTGATCCCTGATGCAGAGCCAAGAGTAAGACCTCTGCACTGGAGGATTTGGCCAAAAGAGCACTGTAGTATTGTCCTTCCATTGTTTATCGATTTGCTTGAGCGGGTCCAGTAACGTCTCCATTGTGAGACCTGTTGTTACTGTTTTTGGCATATCGAATATGTCACGGGTAGCTTGCCAGGCTTTGCCATGCAGGCAAGATACTGTCGGTAACTTGCCGGGCTCTCCAAGAGGAGAGTCTGGCCAAAAAAACAAAATAATAATAAAATTAAAACAACAACAAAATGACTTTTTTGATTTGGTGAAAACTGGTGATTGCAAGAGAGAAAGCAGAAGGATCAGTAAAGGGCTGATATTGGTGGTGAGATGGTACTGAAACTTTTGGTGGGGGGTGTGGTATCATGAACATACAGAGGTCTGAAGTCAAACCCCTAATATTCTGAAGCATTGCAATGCAATGATTAAAAAATTTTAAAAGAGAATAAAACTATGAGAATGAAGTGTCATAGTCTTTCAAATTATATTTATTCCAACTCAGACTAAATTCTTAATACCACTTTCAGTATTTTTTTACTCTATTATATAGCAAATGTGAGAAGAATACACAAAGAAGTTAGCTCAATTTATTTTTCAAAATAAAACATTCTAAGGATAAAAAAAAAGTGACAGTTTTGAAGTAAATGTTACTAACTTTCAATATAGACTTTTTTTTTAAGTTACACATTCCTTTTTTCTCATTAAAATGCTTTTTATCCCTTGGTCACTGTAACGCTTTAGGAATAAACTCTTGCATGTGCATATCTTACTCTATTTTGTACAGCATTAATTTGTGTTGTGATAATTATTGTTAGTCACACAGACATCGAAAAGACTTGTTGTCTGAAGGTATACTTGGTATACTGGCATTGTCTAACACAATACCTAATATTAAAATTTAACAGCTTTTTGAGATAAAAAGGAAACAACAAGTAGTCTTTTGCCTCAGTCTCTTTCCATAATTAAGTTGGTGTTCATCATTTAGTTGATAAATTAAAAGTGAGATTGAAATATGGTGGAGGAGAGAGTTGAACACTTGCTTATAAAAACTGGAACTGAGAAAGAATCCATGATGAAAACTTGTGCATTTGGAGAAAGAAGAGAGGGGTGGAGTAGAATTAAAGACAGAAGAAGGGTGAGAAAAGAGAAAATTAAGTATTGGGGAATGAATGTCCACATCTAGAAATCTAGGGAGAAAGGGGAAAAAAGATGAAATTAGCCAAAAATATTTAAAACAATACAATGATAATATGTAATGGCACAGTGGGTAGGGCGTTTGCCTTGCACACGGCTGACACAGCCTACCCAAGTTCGAGCCCAGCAAGCTACCGAGAGTATCTCACCCACAAGGCAAAGCCTGGAAAGCTACCTGTGATGTATTCAATATGCCAAACACAGTAGCAACAAGTCTCACAATGGAGATGTTACTGGGCCCGCTCAAGCAAATCAATGAACAACAGGAGGACAGTGACAGTGACAGTGATAGTGACAGTAAGAAACAACCATAAGAAGTGGTGATAGCCGGCAATATCTCTATGTGGTAATGAGAAAAATTCAATACAAAAAGCTATTGGTGTGATGATATGGTCTGTGATTTTTAAAGTGCCCTCTTCTCAAATCGAGTGGGGGTTATAATGGATTTGATTTAAGGTCTCTTATAAATAAATTTCTAATAAAGGAGCTCCCAAGTTAGCATTGCTATCTAACTATGCACAAAATGTTTGAAGTTGTAAAGCTGAACTTGGAGTTACTGTTTGAGGCCTATGCCATGCTTCTTAGCTATATGACCTTGCCCAGCACATACTTAGAATCCAGTTTATATATTTAGTAAGTATTACTCATCTGATCTTGCTAGATCTCACCTTAACAAGAGCCACCGCACTGTTGAGGTGCCATCCAGGAAAGCACGAGAGAGAATAATCCTAGCTCTACCCTTTCATTGAAGTTGAGAGCTGAGATAAAAAAGAAGTCAACATATATAGTAAGGTGAAAGTTTAATGGAGTGCGCAGCCACATTTGAGGCCATGCAACCTCTTCTACTCTAGCCCACTGATGAACCTAAGGCAGCACATATGTGTTTGGTTTTAACATACTTGTTTGTATTCTCTTATATGAGCTTACATGGCCCCAGAATAAAACCAACAACCTTCACACGCTTCCTTCTTATTGTGGTGAGAAGATGCTCACTGGTTGTGTGGGTGTTTGAATACTATATGTAATGAACTATTGTGAACTACTTTTTGAAAATAAAATGTATAAAAATCATAAAAAAAAGAAAGTTAACTTAAACTTAGCCAGCGTCAGCATCATAAAGCAAACAAAACAAAAGAAACTGTAATGGAGTTGACAGAGAGCACATTGGCTGTAGGATGGAAAAATGGGT